>NC_085876.1:16876513-16909013 GCF_034702125.1 Engraulis encrasicolus | reverse complement strand
AAGTCAGCAAGAATAGCAACACAAACAACTCCTGTACGATTCTGTTATTTAATCTTTTTTCTCTACTCACCCCTAATATCCTTGTCTCCCCTCCGTTCCTCTGCTCTCGTCATCTTTCATTTTCTCTTCTCCTGCTCTTCTCTTCCAGGTAATGGAGTTGGGGGAGTGGGTTGTTCCAGAAACGACATTGCTGTCACTCATCTCATGAATATGATATGATCTGCGTACATGTTGAAAGTGATGTGTCTACTACTGTATATTGGGTGCTTACATTAATGTGTGCATATACATATATATGCTAATCTACCTCACAGCAGTGGTCTTGTATCATGGGTGACAGCTGTGCACACTCTCTCCTCCAAAACATACCTGGTTCACACTCAGTAGTGTTGATGGAACTCTACCCCAAACTCAAATCTACACAGTAGTGCTGATGAAACTCTATACCCCCACACTCAAATCCTATTACACAGTAGGGGGGATAGGTCTTCCTGCCATTAAACTTTAACAGGAATATATTTATATAATATATACACTTCCTTCAACTGGAATATAACCTCTCTTAAGGTTGTCATGGCTACAGGTACTCTCTCTACTACTACTTTGAAGGAAGACTATAAGTAACTTTCAAAATAGTTTTTGCAACATTAAATTAATGTTTTCCAAATTATTTGGTTGGTGGTTTATCAATTTGTAACAGAAAATTTGGAAGTCGAAAGTTATTTTAGGATGAACTTTGCTGTATTCCTTACAAGGTGAACTACTTAACTACTAAACAAGTTCGAAAGAGCGGACTGTCTGTGTAGTTTGAATTCTGCTTCTTTTATTATAAGAGGAGGCTGGGCTGCATGAGGTAGTCACTTTTTAAAAAACTTTTTTTTACCATGATATTGCTACCACCCCATTTCTGGTTGCGCCGGTCATTTTACTGAGCCTTTAGGGGATGGTTGTTGATATTCAGCCTATGGCTGCTTAGCTTACTGGTAGAAATAGTTCAAGTTCAGTTCATATATGCTCAAAGTCAGCAGTTCATGCTCAAAGTTCACACATTTAATTCTGAACTAGTTCGAAGTTCAATTCATCTTGCTTTTTTCGTGAGATATTCAAATAAATACTTTTTTTCACACTACGAGCTAGAAATCATTATATAATGTCAAAACCATTTCTGGCTGGTAATACTACATCATTTAAGTGGCACCAGCGAGAATACAGGAGGGAGGTACTTTTTCGTTTTTCTCGTTTCAAAAGAGAAAACAAATGTCATTCAGTTTTCACTGGATAACAAATTCCAATGTTCATTTACTGTGATACCTGTGACTACCCGTTCATGACACACACAGGCGTAGGCAGACAATGGAAATACTGTGGACCTTTGCAAATTAGTGTGAACCTTTTTTTAATTCAAAACTAATGTTATGGGCAGCATAGCCACTGTAGTTCTCCCAACATCAAGCACACGATATAAGGCTATCAAACATAAGCAGCACCAATTAATTCTCGCACTATAGTATAGGTTGATATGTAAGTTTTGGAACATTTCATATAGATTTTTCCATCTGGTGTTTTTTTTACTTCTAGGACCCCCCCGAATACAAATCCACCTGTTTCCATTTTTTTCGTGAACATTTAGTGGCAAATTCAAGATGGCTGCCATTGTGTGTAGAAATTTCACCATTAATGCCGTTTTAAGGTTCAATTGAACTTTTTTATAATTCCAGGGCACCATTGAGTAGAAAACAACTTATTTTCAATATTTTCCTTCATTTTTTGTGGCAAAATCCAAGATGGCTGACATAATATTTGGCAAAATTGGCATATTTAATATTTTGAAGTCTATAAAGCCATTGTTGACTTGTTTTGGTAATATTTGTTACATGAATGTGAAGTCAGCCATTACATAAACTAAGCCCATTACAAAATCCAAGATGGAAGACATTTTGTTTAGCAAAATCAACATTAATGTTGCTTTCAGGTCTATAAATCAATAAATGATACTCTACTCTACTCTGACGCCATTCATTTGTGAATTCGAGCACAGAGGATTCCATGCTGGTCCAAATTATTGTTCCAACAACAATTGCTATGAGTCACTTCATGTACAGTAGGCCTACCTATTATGCAGTGCTACCTGTACAGTAATATGCACATTCACTGGATTGGCTGACTATATCGAGGCAAAGGGCTACAAAGTTGCTTCAAGGTCGGCCTCAGCTTATCTGAAGGCTGTGAAACCGTATGTTCTATCCGGGATGTTGCATTCCTCCAATGCCAACAATCTTGCCATGCTCTCTGCTCATAGAACTGGACTCTCTGTGACAGTCAGAGAATATCCTCAACTGTAGTGATGGGTCATACCCTGATATGGTCTTCCCTACGGTAAGCCCACTCATGTGCTTCACACGCTCTGAACGTCCCTCATATAATTCCCAACTTACTTAGGCCTATATCATCCATGGTGTCTAATATTATGCTTCACCCATCAGTAGCATCCATTGAGATCATGTCTCTGTGGGTCTGTTGTGGCTCATCCGGTTGGCATGCCTATGTTGGCCTCATAGCAAGTCATCCCAATTCTGAAGCCATGTGTAGTGAAGAAGAGGAGAGTGGGCTCACACGACTTGGAACCAAGGCCTTCTGTTATTTGAACCCAAACCCAAAGTACTACCATATGTCATGACTCAAGGGGGCTTGGCTGTCCTCCCTGCTGGTTCCTTGGTCTGTCCTCTGTGTTTCAGGTGCAAGATTGGCAGGTGCGCTGACTGCTGATTGCCACACTATCATACACTGACCTTTGTGAGACCTTTGGCATCATGAGGATCCGTATAAGTGGCACAAGTGTGAATCTTTTATGAAAATAATTGACATAAAAATGAAAAGAAACTGGCTCCCTCAATGATGCTGCACATCATGAAGGTGGTCCTCTTGTCCATTATTTTTTTTTACAGTTGTTCAATGAAATGAATTAATAGGATTTTCTTTTACTTTCTGATCAGTCTAGAGAGTTTAGTTGGAGGCAACAGGCCAACTTTTTGCAACTAGCCAATTGCTAGCCGACATGTGCGCACAAGATTTACAGTGTGTCACCCCAAATTCCAGATGCTCTTCCTATGAGACGAAACATTTAATGTAATGACAGTTATGTGCCTATCAAAATATTACCAATAGGCGTACAAAATAACACAATAGCTTAATAAACCTGAAAATACCAAATGTTCATATTTTGCTACAATGTTGACCATCTTGGATTTTGCTTCTAAAAATTGGAAACAGATTGTTTTGTTTTCAGAGGGGGTCCTAGAAATATAAAACAAAAATTATCAAAGGGGCCAGCTCAGATTTGGGATGAGACACATCAGCTGGCCATATAGAGAGGTAAGCTTACGCAATCGTTTTATAGATGTCATGTTGAATTTTTATAAATTTTAAATGATTTTTGAAAAAGTTCATGTAATGACTGACTGAACGGTCCTGTATACATCAAGAATATTAAAAATACAAGAAAAAAACACTGACTTTAGAGACCTCAAAACACCAAACATGTCATTTTTGCTATATGTAATGTCAGTCATCTTGGATTTTGGTTCTAAAAATGAAGGGGGGAAATAGAATCAGGTAGTTTTGTATTCAGGGGGTCCAAGAGATGCTGAAAAACACCAATTCCGAAAATGTATATGACATGTTTCCTTCCATTACATTCAATTGTGTTAGAATCTGACTGCATATCCGCCATCTTAGATTTTGGGCGTTTCCACTGCGGAAAAAAAATGGAAACAGGTGGATTTCAAGACTATGGGGTTTGTAGTTAATAAAAAACACAATTTGGAAAAATCTATATGAAATGTTCCTAAACCTCTTTTTTCTGACATATCCACCTGCACTACTACACGCAATAGATGACACATTCCACATGACAGGAAAGCGACAAAGGTAGACAACGCTATAAACACAGAATATCAGGTCCCTACATGATACAATGATAATTGACTAGTTCATACATATACTGTATTTTAAAGCACAGTGTGCTTCCGAGGTATAAATCGTGGCACTGTGCAAAACAACAAAACTTTACCTGGCCAGTGTTGTGTGTGTGTGTGTGTGTGTGTGAGAGTGAATGAGAGCGCGAGGGAGAGAGAGAGCGCTTTGCAACCATCGGACAAATTCGGCAAGTTATTCCTCCAGTTTTGTAGCTGGATTTCACAGCACAAGACAGGCTTTGTCTGGTTGTGTTGGCATACTGAAACTGTTTCTCATCGGACAGCAGAAGGCTTTTAATGTAATTGCAAGAGGCAGAAAGACAGACAGACAGAACGATGAGAAATCTTAGGTAGGACAGCACCATATGAAGCGTTTACGCATTGGGCAAGGGCAGCTGCGATAACGAAAGTTGCTGATATGCCACCAACTGCAAAAAACCTGTGTGCAAATATCAAAAACAGCTATTCATACCCGGATGTCAATAGCAACAATGGCTATTCACACCAGCTTGCAAGTATTGACAATGACTCGCCTTATTCAAGATACCGCAAGGGCTACATGCGCATGTAGACAGCAATGCATTCTGGCCGAAAATGTTGCATGATGGTTAGATTTACTGTCCAACTTACCAAATTTCAGTCTTGTTGCACCGACGGGGTGACATGTCACATCTATCGCGGGATGAATGCGACTGCAGACGGACCTTACAACCCCCGCAGTTGTTTATCCCTGTTTGCAAGGGTATGCAGACCACCTCCGAGGTCACACGCCCAACTGGTAGGCCAACAACTCACTCACGTGTGTATACAAGTGCCTTGTCTCACTCCCCTACACAAGTTTGCACTGCTCCCCACCTCACCTCCTCCTCCCCAATTGCCCCCTCCTAACCTCACACGTGGTGTGTTTGTAGATCAAACTGGTGTGAGCTCATCGTGCCATGCATAGTTGTGGCCGACTTTAAATGTGCTGTATTTAATACCCCACATCGTGACTACAAGTTCTCACTGAAGTGGTTAGTCAACATCAACCGTTTGCAACAAAGTCGATTGCACCTAATATTCACACCCGGGTGCAAATACCAACAATGGCTATTCACACCCGGGTGCAAATAGCAAAAATGGCTATTCACAACCGGGTGCAAATAGCAAAAATGGCTAGTCACACCCGCAAGCAAATAGAAAAAATGTCTATTCACACCCGGGTGTAAAAAACAACGATGGCTATTCACAACCGGGTGCAAATAGCAAAAAAGGCTACAGACCCAGGTGCAAGTATTGACAATGACTATTCAAAACCTGGTGCAAAAAGTACCAATAGCTATTCATACCCGGGTTCAAATAACAACAATGGCTATTCATACCCGTGTTTAAGCATTGACAATGACTATTCACAACCGGGTGTAAATAGCAACAATGGCTATTCACATCCGGATGCACTGTAAAAATATATGCAATGTAAAATATATTCATTTTCTTCATGGCATGTTCCCAAAATCAAGTAGGATTTTAAAAAGCAAGAATGGGCAGAAAACATGATCCAGTCTTAAACTCTGGGTAAAAGGAAATAGCATAATACGAAGTTAAAACTCCTTCAAGCAGTATGATGAGTTTTTGACCTTATTAACTTGTCTGTTGGAGACTAACGGTAATGTGTATAAAATGGCACTATCAGTAAGAAAATGAACCCCAAGAGAGCTTTTTGACAAGGCCAAGAACAAGAACACAACGTTAACAGATCTATTAACGAAGGAAAACCTTGAATTATTATCGATTTTGTGCTTGTGTGAGACGAGAGAAAATCCAGATTTCATCAGTGCAACAATTCCTTTAGCACATCAACAAGCATTCTCCATTTCATAGAACTCATAGACTAGCAATATCTTGGCTGCTTGTCATCACAGGCCCTTGATGAAAACTCCATTTTACTTTTTTTTCATCCTCTTCTTTGCTTTTCTTTTCTTTCATTTTATTTTATTTTGTTGTTTGGGTCAACAGCTAATAGAGGTAGATCAGCATCTAATTTGGTTCACTGCTCTGCTCTGCATGTGTGACTCAACAGTTGTCAGATGGGTTGACAGAGCGAAAGTAATTGGCAGTGTGCGCACACACAAACACAAACATACACACACACACACACACACACACACACACACACACACACACACACACACACACACACACACACACACACACACACACACACACACACACACACACACACACACACACACACACACACGCACACACACACACACACACAGTGGGCAGTGATGGACACAGCAGCCTTTTGTAGTGTTGTTCAGATGAACGGACCCCCGTCTGCACTTAATTTGGTTCTCCTCCCTTGAAGAGATCACCCCACTGTGAACCGCTCTGGTCAAAATCCAATATCACACTGTAGCCCGTCACTGTCTATTCACTTCAGCTTCAACCTGCTTTAATCAAATATGGATTTCTAAGCTAAAGTCGTCTTTGAAAACACATTCATGTCAAATCACATTTCTGGAATATTGAACATTAAAAGAGAAAAATAAACAGCAGACTATTTTTTTTTAAAATGACAACAAACATTCCTCAGCTTGAATACGCATCATTGATTTCTTTTAGTAGATGCCTCCAGTAACAGATTCTTTCTTAAAGCCATCGTGTGCTTTGAGTCTTGGACATCTATTTGGATATAGCAATACTGAGGAGTGATGAGCAGAACTGCACACAGATTAAATGTTATGGGAACAGAAACACATTGGGCAGACACAGGGCTGCTGCTGTAGTCCGATACGAACCGCCATCAGCTGTGGAGGCCCAGACAGGTAAACACCCGGAGAGAACTCATGATGGATAGAATGGCACATCTGGGGGAGAGAGAGAAAGAGAGGAGAGAGAGAGAGAGAGGGAGAGAGAGAGAGAGAGAGAGAGAAAGAAAAGAGAGAGAGGAGAGATGGAGCAGGTGATGAATAGACAGTCACATGTTGGGGCTGCACTGCTCCATCACAGACCCGTTTCTACCTCTGGCGCAAATGGACACTGTGGAATTATGGGTAGGAACCTCTGGACTGGCATGTGAGTACACCCCCCCTCCCCCAACCATCCCCCTCTACTGATGGATGCGATAGGCTGCTACTCCATCTTGCCCCCTCACCAGACCTCTTCCTTTGTCTTCACACACACACACACACACACACACACACACACACACACACACACACACACACACACACACACACACACACATGCACCTCATCCACCCCACACTCTCAGCACGGCCCAGTCTCCTGCTGCTGTCCAAGACTCCCTTCGTTAATAAACCTAATGTGTGGTACCTATCAAATGCTATAGCTGTCACCAACACCTCCAACACTGGATGAACACGCGCAGCAGGAAGGCAGGCAGGTACCCAAGCACACCAGATATCTGCTTCGCTTTTCAATTATGGTTATTAAGTAGATGCTATCTAACCCCCCAAGCCTGTCAGAGCCTTCAATGCAATCACTCCAGCTCCCAAACGTGATGGTTTGAGGGGTGCTTTCCATCAGATTTTCATTTTTGTAATTCTTTTTTTTCTTCCCCCTATCACCTAACTGAGAAACAACTGCATTGCACCAGACCCGTTAATGCAACAGACTGTCCATCCATCTGTCCCTCCATCCAGGCTGGGATGGAGACAGAGAGGGGATTTAAATTGATGTTCCAGATGTGGGTTGTGACTGACCGGGTCTTTCTCTTTTTGCACATTGGGGTGTCCTCAGATATTGTATATACAGAAATAACCAAAAGTAATGTGTCGCTATGCGTGTCAAACGTGAGAGGGTTCCGGTCTACTTAAAGGGGCGTGTGGCGAGCACTTCACCTGAACCTCTGACTTTTCGAGTCTCTCTTGTTCATCTCTCTGTATCTCTAAACATGTAACTGCTACTTCTTATCCATGTATCCTTGTATGGTAGCATTGACTGGGGCACATGGTCGACTCTGGCATTTACTTTGACACAGACAGAATTGGAGTTCCAGACCAGGGGGCGAGTGAGAACAGTAAATTACTGGCTTGTCTCGATAGGGCTGCTGCTTTTTACAAGGGTCAGGATCACATTCGATAATAAAAAGGTTCAGCCCCATCCATTAAAATCAGCTGTTACTTTCAGATCAACCACAGAGTACAGCCAAGATAATTCACTCCATTGACCTCCACGCTACATCCCTCCTCCTCCCTTTCTCTCCCCCACACTCCTCCCCTCATCCTCCACGCTATATTCCTCCTCTCCTCTTCCACTCTACACCCCTTCTCCTCCCTTTCTCTCCCCCAGACTGCTTCCCTCATCCTCCATGCTACACTTGTAACAATTCGCCTGACAGAATCAACGCCAGAGAAAGTCACAACGCTATATTTTCACGGGTGGGTCTATTACTGACAATACGGTAACTGCTATACTGTTTTTAGACAGAGCGCAATGTAATTGCCAAGTGCAACACTCCTCCAAACCTCACTAACATTAAACATTAAATTAAGAAAAATAAAGAACAACACCATAGGCAGTAGTCAAGCACACAGTTCACGCTGTATTGTAGGATGTTTCAAGCACAGCTGCAGCACATGAGTCAGCGCAACACAAACAAACATTCACTCAAACATACCCCCGCGAATCCCAAATGTCCAACCTACGCTTCCCCAGTCCCAATGATAAGTGAAAATGAAATTTAAGTAGTCCAAGAATCGATTCAAAGCAACCCCGCGTTTCGAAACAGTTCTTAAGTCAGCTGCTGAGTAGTCACTCCTTAGAAAACAAGGATGCAATCTCACCAGATTCCAGGCGTCGGGGACAGTCCTTTAACTTGCCGTAATTCCGAAGGTTTTCAGTGAATTGTCCTTGTTCAATAATCCACAAAGGAAAAGCCCAGGTAATCCATAGCAAGAAGGCCCCGCACACTGTGTCTGACTTGCCGGCTTGATCCACAGGAAGGGTACCTGTTGCGCGCTAGCCCTCTACTTCCTGGGTAGGTATTTAAAAGTCCTGACTTTCCCCAACCCCTATCAATCAATTAAGCGACAACAAGCATGCTTACACGACATAGTAACCAAAATACAGTGAGAAAAAAGGCAAAATGCGCTCTACACTTACAGTACAAAGTCATGTAAAAAAGGTGATTATGGAAACCTTTACATTCCCCCCCCCCCAGCCAGCGGCATATCGGGACCTTTAGAGGGGCTTGAGATTTACCACATTTTCAACTTTAAACTTGTTTGTCAACCGTTTGACCTGGTAATTGTGGGGTGCCAACCTTCTCTCTACCAACACAGACCCTGACCATCCGGGTGTAAACTTGGCAGAGAAATTGGCCGAAGTAGGGGACCAAGAGTGCGTCCTAACCCAGCCCAGGTTGCCGGCATCAAAATGTACATCTTTGAGCCGTTCATTACAGCACCTGGTATGTCTGGACTTGGCCGCACCCCCACGTCTTCCTACTCCTCTTGATAACAGTGTATGTGTATGTGGTGTGATGTATGCAGGTGTATTTGGTGCGGGTGATTTGTGTATGAGTCGCCTAAAGGGGCCACGGAGTTGGTTGGCCAGACCCAACGCTGCAGGGGTCACACTGGTGATCTCATGCACTGCCGTGTTTGCAGCCTTGCACGGCGGACACATCTTGCATGAGCGGACATGGCTCCAAACGTCTCTGCGCATGTCTGGCCACCAGGCTACCTCAAGGATTTTCAGCAGGGTCTTTATCCGACCTCGATGACTTCCGGATGGATGGCGATGGAAGTGCGCCAGGCACTCTGTGATCAACGCAGCTGGGATGACCACCCTGTAGTTGTAGCCACCATATCTGGATGGTACACCACGGTAGAGGACTCCCTGCTGGCGATGGAAATGACTCTGCCCAGGTGAAGGCTCTATGATGGACTGGAGCAGGCTCTGACAGACCTCATCCTTGGCCTGAGCCAACTCAATGTCCTGTAAAGAGCATGGTATCTTGCCAACCAGCTCATTGATGATGGACGGCCACTGAGGGGAGCTCTGGCAAACCTTCTTGTGTGCACGCCGCTCATCAGTGGATCGGATGGGGTGCTGGGTAGAGCTGGAGGTCTCTGTGGTCTCCATGCAGGAGGTAGGCCCCTTCGGCCCGATCCCCTCGAGTTGCTCTTCCAACACTGGCGCATGAGGAGTGCCGGAGTCTTCAACCCCTGCTGTGTAGAACAGGGTAGACGGCCCCTGTTGCCTCTCATCCGATACGTCGCAAGACTGCTGGTGGGACAGGAACTCCATACCTCCTGGCGTGGTAACATTCTCTCGACAGGGCATCATGGCAGGCTGTCTCTTCACTGTGGGCTGGTGCATCTCCACCTCGTCCACGGTGCTGAGCAGCTGACCAATGACGGCTGGTGGGCAACTGAGGGCAGGTGTGGGAGGAGTGGTAGACATATTACTCCCAGGAGTTGCAGTAGGAGGCATGGGCTGCCAGGACACACGGTCTGCGTTCGCCAGCTTCTTCAACTTGGCCTCCCACTGGTCATCTCGACGCTCCAAGCATTTAATGACTGCTTGCCCAAGCGTTACCAGTGCATCGTCGGCGTGGTTGATGGCCCTCTGCACAGCTGCATTAAAAGTAGCCCTAACTGCTTCTTCCCTGTTGAGCAGGCTGTCCATGGCTTCCTCAAAGCGTCTTTCTAGGGCCTCAATTCGGCCATGAAGTGCCTCATACATCTCCACTTCGATAACACCCTCGTTGCCTGCCTGGTGCTGCCCTTCCATTTCACAGTCCCTGTACATGGACTGCAGCTGGGTGCCCCATAAGCCAGCACTCCCGCTGGGCCCCACCGTACCCCCTTTGTAGGCATCAGCAGCAGCCGGGGAACACTCTCCATCTTTCTTGAAGAGGGACACTGGTCCAGCTCCAGCAGTGTGGCGACCTTGGGCCAGCTCTGGCTGACTCAACGTGAACATGTTGGATGCAAATGTAGTGCAATATAATGTGATGTGGTGTAAATAAATGTGAAGTCAGTAATCCGTTATGGTGTAGTCAAATGTGTGATGGTGTATGCACTATCAATTTAAACCCCAAACTGATTCCCCAATTAAATACCCATTAGGCAAAAGAGTAAGCAATAGCCAATATGATCCAAGCCTCACTCTAAAAGCCCCAACAGAAAAAATAAGGAAAAAAAAACAAACACAATGCACAGCAGCACAGAACGCCTATAAAAACAGGTACGTTTAAAGCAGTTAAAACCGAAAATGCAATATCAAATTTTCAACCCACGTCCCCGTGCCACGGGCCACCAATCTGTAACAATTCGCCTGACAGAATCAACGCCAGAGAAAGTCACAACGCTATATTTTCACGGGTGGGTCTATTACTGACAATACGGTAACTGCTATACTGTTTTTAGACAGAGCGCAATGTAATTGCCAAGTGCAACACTCCTCCAAACCTCACTAACATTAAACATTAAATTAAGAAAAATAAAGAACAACACCATAGGCAGTAGTCAAGCACACAGTTCACGCTGTATTGTAGGATGTTTCAAGCACAGCTGCAGCACATGAGTCAGCGCAACACAAACAAACATTCACTCAAACATACCCCCGCGAATCCCAAATGTCCAACCTACGCTTCCCCAGTCCCAATGATAAGTGAAAATGAAATTTAAGTAGTCCAAGAATCGATTCAAAGCAACCCCGCGTTTCGAAACAGTTCTTAAGTCAGCTGCTGAGTAGTCACTCCTTAGAAAACAAGGATGCAATCTCACCAGATTCCAGGCGTCGGGGACAGTCCTTTAACTTGCCGTAATTCCGAAGGTTTTCAGTGAATTGTCCTTGTTCAATAATCCACAAAGGAAAAGCCCAGGTAATCCATAGCAAGAAGGCCCCGCACACTGTGTCTGACTTGCCGGCTTGATCCACAGGAAGGGTACCTGTTGCGCGCTAGCCCTCTACTTCCTGGGTAGGTATTTAAAAGTCCTGACTTTCCCCAACCCCTATCAATCAATTAAGCGACAACAAGCATGCTTACACGACATAGTAACCAAAATACAGTGAGAAAAAAGGCAAAATGCGCTCTACACTTACATTACAAAGTCATGTAAAAAAGGTGATTATGGAAACCTTTACACATTCTTCCCTCATCATCTGTCTGCACATCCCTCTTTCTCTCTCCCCCTTTCATTTCTTCAATTCCTTTTATTCTTTTACACACACTTTCCCTCCTCTTCCCAGTCTGTCTCTACTCTCTCACACTTTCTTCCTCCCCGTTTGGAGGCGAGCTGTAATTTACGACCCGACAATAACGATAGCACCCTAAGGCAAGGCAAGGCAAGTTTATTTATATAGCGCATTTCATACACAGGTGCAACTCAATGTGCTTCACAAAGTTAACAATGTAAATGAAAGGAAACAGGGAAGAAAGAAGGAAATGAATTAGAGTCAAAAAGCATTTCAAAACATTAAGATAAAACATAAGGTAAAAATAATAATAACATAAAATAAAATAAAACAAATTAAATAGAAATAAAAATAATAAGAATAAGTAATTTAAGCTAGGGGAAAGCATCTGAGAACAGCTTTGTCTTGAGTCTACATTTAAAGCTATCAATAGTGGGTGCATTTTTTATGTCATCTGGAAGCTGGTTCCAAAGCTTTGAAGCATAGAAGCTAAAGGCTGCCTCTCCACACTTTGTTTTGACTTTTGGAATCACCAGCAAATTCTTCTCCGTTGACCTTAGTGACCTAGTTGGTGCATACAGCTGAAACATATCCAGTAGATATGTGGGTCCCATTCCATTTAGTGATTTAAACACAAGTAGCATAGCCTTAAAATCAATTCTGTAGCTTACTGGGAGCCAATGCAGCGATCTTAAAATTGGAGTAATGTGGTCGAACTTCCTTGTCTTTGTAAGAACCCTTGCAGCTGCGTTTTGTACAAGTTGAAGCTGTTTAATGGTTTTATTGGGGAGGCCAGTAAAAAGACTGTTACAGTAATCAACTTTACTAGAAATAAAGGCATGTATTAGCTTCTCCAGATCATGTTTAGACATCAGGCCCCTAAATTTAGAGACGTTTTTTATGTGATAAAATGCAGACTTAGTAATAGCTTTCATGTGACTGTTGAAGTTTAGGTCACTGTCAATGAGGACCCCAAGATTTTTAACTGTTTCCCTTGCTTTCAGTCCCTTTGTTTCAAGGATAGTAGCAATCTTTTGTCTCTCCTCTCTTTTCCCAAATATAATTACTTCAGTTCTTCAGTACTTCAGCCCTAAGGCTCTTGAGTTTGCCTTCCGAGCTCAATGATGCCTTACCTTATGAATATATGAACGCCAACCGCCGCTATCTATTTTTAGATGGATATCTCTTTGGGTGCCTTTACATCAAGGTTTCATTTGGCTTGCATTTCCATTCAGCGACTTTGCTCATTATGTGCCTCTGCATCCATCAATCTCGCTTAGTCGATAAGTAAGAAAACATTTCGAAAGGCTCTCTCTTCTCTGTCTCTTGTAAATTAGCTGTGGGGGTGTCTTGGGGTTCAGATTAAGACCAGAGTGTCACCATCTGATATGACAGACTTAATGTATCCCCAGTGAGGACTATAACCTTCCTCTGTTTATCAACGGAGCACAGTCGGGATCATCAAAGACAACAGGGGAAGCAGCAGGGTCGACTAGGTTTTCCATATTTCCATTAGATGGTATTCCATAAACATACATCACACAGAACATCCACATTGGCTGCTGAGGCTGTTCCATTTTTCAGGTGTCCAGTGAATGTATCTCATTCTACCCCTCATAGGGCAATTATGTTTACAGAAGAGACTATCTATCAAAATTGGGACGGAATTGATGATAGTAAACTGTTTCAGTTTCAGTTAATCTCCCAGGTATTTTTAAGTGACGCTCTCTTGCTTATGAGCAAGTTATTAAAAAATAGTAATATTATTGTATTTCTACAGCGAGGGATAAGAATATATTATGCATGTTTGTTGCAGGTTATTTATGCTCGGCACAGCATCTTGTAATATCACAGGGTGTCATATGACTAAACGTAATGTAATTAAATTGAGCCTTTTCTTATCTTGTCTTCAGTGGACCTCAAGGTTTATGATGTTGTGTTGTCTTTGCTAGCGCTGTGTAATTGCCTGCCTACTCTTTTTTTAATTAGAAAATCACCCATGAAAACATCCACTGCAACCTAACACTGTAAACATTCACTTGACCCCTATACATGCACAGCTCTCCCTTACAACTCTTTATCAAGAACTAATTCATATATAGAGAGATGGGCGGTTGGTGTCTTTACAGCAAGATGACCAAGGGGAGGCCCACTATTGGACAGAATAGGAAGCTAGCCAAGATAAGGCAATATTGCGTTTGCTTAGCTCTCCATCGAAATAGGTTCCGCTCGTTGGCTGCTTTGATATTGGCTGGTGAGAAGCGACAATATTGGACATTGGAATTGGATTTGATACAGTGATTTTCTACTGATCTTTCCCTCATATTCTGTTGAGTCACCCTCGATGCCCTCCCCTACTAGCTGTGATACTGTGAGGCTTATCACATCATTGGATATGACTTGAAAAAAATGAAGCCACAGAGAAATCTCATCCTCCCCTTCACCTTCATACAAAACCTCAACGCAAGCTAACACTGAATCAGCCAAACTTGGTTTAAACCAGGAGAATTCAATCAGAAGTGTGTGTGTGTGTGCGTGTGCGTGTGTTTGTGCGTGTGTGTGTGCCTGTGCGTGTGCGTGCGTGTGTTTGTTTGTGTGTGTGTGTGTGTGTGTGTGTGTGTGTGGCATACCGTCGGGGCACTAGGGTAAGCCAGGATAAAGATTTGATTTGAGCTGAAAGGGTTAAGTCATCAAGCAAACACAAATGAATGGTAAACAAGGATGTGTGTGTGTGTGTGTGTGTGTGTGTGTGTGTGTGTGTGTGTGTGTGTGTGTGTGTGTGTGTGTGTATGTGCGCGTGCGTGCGCGCCTGTGTGCATGCGTGCGTGCGTATGTGTGTGTATTGAGTTGAACTGAGCTGATCCAGTGAGGCCTAAACTCTGGCCCTGCACACCACAGGGAATCAGCGGATCAGAACCAAATGAGGAGAGAGAGAGAGAGAGAGACAGAGAGACAGAGAGAGAGAGAGACAGAGAGAGAGAGAGAGAGAGAGAGAGAGAGACAGAGAGAGAGACAGAGACAGAGAGACTCTGAGTCCATTTAGTGGCTAATGAAGTAAAAAAAAAAAATGACACTGGAAAGAATTTTTTTTAAAAAAACTGAAAAAACAAAAGAATCAAAGGAAAGGGTAAAACCTAGATGTGTTTCTTGCCATTACGTAACAGACATTTTTAATCAAATGGTAATTAATAGTAATTAACTGCCTTAAGCAATGAATGTGCCATAGCCATTTCCTTAGGGAGCATCTCTCACACTAAGTCCGCTGATGGTGAAGAGATTGAACTGGGTTGAAGAGGCTGGCTTGATGCCAGGTTGCTGGTGAATGTTGAGGGGGCTGTTCATGTGAAGCAGTGCAGAGTGCAGCAACAAGTTGAATATAGTCTCAAACGAGTTGTTAGGCCGCTTTCACACCAAAGTGGTGAAGCATCGCGGGACGGGAGCGTTGTTTTTACTGGTGGTGACGAAAATACATGGAAACATATCTGTCCTTCCACACCAACCGGCAGTAGTCGGGCGTCAGCGGCGGGGGAGACGGCTCTGCTCCACGCTGCATTTGGAAAATAGAACTTGAGTGGATTTTGGACGGTAGCGACCAGCGGTGTCCCATTCAAATGAATGGCAAAGTAGCACGCTAGCTGTGGCTGTGGGGTGGGGGGATTTTGATCTGGACAGGCTGCGCACGCCGACGCTGCCGGTGTGAAAGGCCGAGTAGAACACACCAGCCGAAACTGAGCAGAAAGACCTCATTCGTCTTGCTACCATTCGCCAGGCTCTAGTGTGGAGCCTGCCTTATAGTCTGTGCACGCACATACTGCACTACAGTAGTCAAGACAACAGGTGGAGTAAGGCCAAAAGGAGTTAGAACAAGGGTTAGAATCATAACCATGTGTTGTTAAGCATGACCGCAAACACCACTATCTTTTTGATGACAAAACGATGGTTTAAACTGGGCTTGCCACAGATTCCAGAAAAAGAGAATGGAGAATTGGTTTTGAGCCAGTGTGCTAAGAGTATAAAAACTATGCTTCTCTTGCAACAAAGCTCCTCACATTTCTAAGTTTGGGACATCACAGACAGCTTGAGAGATGAAAGAGAATACAATGATTGTATTTTTCCTTTCTACTCTCTTTCTCTCCCTCTCTTTCTCCCTTGTCTCCTCTCAGGATATAGTCAAGTTCATTATGTATTTTTGCTGGATTTTTATGGGGATTTGGAAAACTATACATTTTTGAAAAGTAGATAGTATAAGCAATCAGAAAAACAATGTTTCCATTTGCACAGGTGGCGGCCATCTTGGATTTTTCAAAATGGCGTCCGAAAAACCTATATTTTGTCATTTCTCAGCTTCTGAATAAGTTAGAACATTGATTTTAACTGCTTAACCAACATTTTCAGGGTCACTGAATCTAATGGTGTTAGTTTTATTGTTGTCAGACATTTTGTTACCACACCAATTTATTTGAACTATTGATTTATAGTATTTATGAGTAGATGGCCCACCATTTAAAACATCCCAGCTTGAATGTGCAAAACTGGTACAGTTTACATGTCCACCATTTTGCTGTACATTTACAGGCTTGCCTGTGCAAATCTCACAGCTACATTGTATCCAGTATACAGGAGCAGCGCCACATAGTGAATGTTTTGAGTGTCAACAGGTGTTCAATTTTTTCATTTGGGGGAATCCTTCAGCATGCATGCATTTTCTGTATGATAATACTGGAAACTGACTGCAAGACAGAGTGACAAATCAATTGGTGTTATTAATATTATTAATGCACATATGAGCATGTCATTAACTGGTGTTGGTGAGTGTGCTTTAGTGTAACAGTGAGGGTTCTGTTTGCTGTTTGTTCTGGTTATATTCATGGGTGAAGAAAATTGAGGTGAACAAGAGACATGTCAAGCCCATGAGCTCATTAACTGGAAGCTGTGTATTCTATGCCAGTCTGATGATGCCAAGACGGTGGTTCTGGTCCAGAATCCAAGATTAGACACTAATGGACATGTACGAGAAGTAGTTCAAGAGAGGGTCAGTCTGAGTTATTGGGACCATGTTAAATCCAAAGACGACTGCAGAACTGCACAGCTGAGACACCAGGGACACAGAAAGCAGTCTAGCATCTCTCCTGTCACTCAGGTGCAACCAACAAGGTTCAAATTCAGCATGCAAGCAACCAACATGCACATCATTTCTACAGGACGGTGCACAGCCAAGAAGCGTGGCAAGAAGAGAGGATGAACAGAAATGGATGACCCAGGCCCCTCAACATCTAATTCTTCTCCACTCCACTCGTCAAGAAACAAAGCTCCATTTGCCAAAAGGCCGATGGTGAACTACTTTATCAGGTCAGAACTGCAAATGCCGGAAAATCTCCAAAGGCTGCTTTGGAACAGTCCCAGAATCTCACACTCAAAACTAGACTGAACACCCGCATCTCAGCAGATGATGCACATGCAATTGATGTATGATATCACAAAGATTGTGGGACAAAACATGTGTCATGTACGGCGAGACTCAGGCCTGACAGAAATACAACTCTCAAAGAAGCCTTGACGTCAACATGTCTGCTTGAGCTGATCAACCGTATTGGCGGTGCATGGACAAAGCATGGACATCATTGAAAAAAATGTATGTCAACATGCTTGATTCAGAAGCCTTGGAGAATCATGAACTTGCATTCAGTAGAAAGTGGCCGAAAGAGAGACACACCCTTGCTAGTCTGTACAATTCAGCTGGGACATCATTGATGTTGCTGTATACTTGTATGGCATCTGTTCCCTGGCCTGTCTTGGTGAAGGTTGCAATGTTTGTCCTTGTCACCTGTGCTGCTTTGTAAATTGCTTTCATGTTATCATATTCATCAGTTGTCATTGCAGCATGAACCATGTCTTCTTCACATGCTTCTGGATAGTAGGGACTTTTGACTTCTTTAGGTCATTTAGAACAGACAGATTTCAGTTATGGCAAGACTGTGAGGATTCTCTTTTTCAGCCACTTTCTACTGAATGCAATCTTTGTGATATTGGACAGCAATTGAATGTGCATCATCTGCTGAGATGCTGGTGGTCATTCTTGTTTTCAGGGTGGGATTCTGGGACTTTACAGCAGCCTTTAGAGTTTTACTGCCATTTGCAGTTTTGACCTGATAAAGCAGTTCACTATCGTCCTTTTGGTAGAAGAAGCATGGTTTCTTATCGAGTGGATAACAATTAACATTTCCCAAACGGCATGGTTGATCTGTCTCCTTAGGTTTGCTACTGGTTTATTGATGTCCGACCAAGTGAGTGGAGTTCCCGATTTTTTTGAGATCAGAAACAATATTTACATTTCTCTTGGCCTGCCTAGAAGCAGTGCAGAAGGTGCTGCATCACTGGGAGGTTGTGGCCTGTCTAGTGCAGTTCTGCAGTCGTCTTTTGATTTTAACATAGCCCCCATCACTCAGACTGGCCCCCTCTTGAACTACTTCCAGTACATGTCCATCGGCGTCTAATCTTGGATTCTGGACCAGAACCACCTTTTGGCATCGTCAGACTGGCATAAAACACACAGCTTCCAGTTAATGAGCTCATAATGCTTGATAATGCCTCTTGTTCACCTCGATGCTCTTCACCCATGATTATAACCAGAACAAACAGCAAACAGAACCCTCACTGTTACACTCCACCACCATCACCAACACCAGTTAATGACAGTATGTGCATTAGAAATATTAATAACACCAATTTATTACTTGATTTGTAACTGTGTCTTGCAGTCAGTTTCCAGGATCATCATACAGAAAATACATGCATGCTGAAGGAAGGCAAAAGGCAAAAATTTAACGCCTGTTGACATTCAATATATTCACTACATGGCACTGCTCCTGTTTACTGGATACAATGTAGCTGGTATGAGCTTTGCACAAGCAAGCCTGGATATATACAGCACAATGCTGGACACGTAAACTGTTTTGCACATTCTAGCTGGGATGTTTTGTATGGTGGGCTTGACAGACATGCATCTACTTGTAGATACTATACAGTAAATCACCAGTTCAAATAAATTAGCATGGTAACAAACTGTCTGAGAACATTAAAACTACCACCAGTAGATTCAGTGACCCTGAAAATGTAGGTTTAGCAGTTTGAATCAATGTTTTAGCTCATTCAGAAGCTGAGATATTGCAAAATTATGGTTTTTCGGAAGCCATTTTGAAAAATCCAAGATGGCCGCCATGCAGACATTTGTGCAAATGGAAACATGGTTTTTCTGATTGCTTATACAATATACTTTTCAAAAATGTATAGTTTTCCAAATCCCCATAAAAATCCAGCGAAAGGTTCAGATCCAAACGTAATGAACCTGACTAATTGCTTTGTTTTCTTTTGCAGGTCTCTCTCTCCCTCGTTCTCTCCTTTCCCTTTTCCTTGTCTCCTGTATTTTTTTCCCTTCTGTAGCTCTCTCCTTCTCTCTTTCTCTCTCTCTCTCTCGCTCGCTCTCTCTCTCTCTCTCTCTTTCTCCCTTGTCTCCTCTCAGGATTGCTTTCTTTTCTTTTGCAGCTCTCTCTCTCTCTCCCTCGTCGTCTCCTCTCCCAGCCTCATTGTTATTCTGAGGCTCCATCTCCAGTCTGAGGGATGCTTCATTACCGACTTCCTACCAACTTAATGGGAAATTTGCATGTGTTTCCCCCTTCGCCTAGCCTGCATGTGTTCCCCCCTTCACCACAGCCTTCCCCTTGAGCACGGTGGAGATTAAACAGCACATGTGGTGTTCACAGACTTATAACACTCATTTCAATGTGGCCCTCTTGCACATGTGGTGTTCCCAGACTTATAACACTCATTTCCAATGTGGCCTTCTTACTCTCAGTTCTCTCCTGGAGCTTTGGTGCACTTTTTTTCTGTCTAATTAGAATGAATGTCTTCTTGTTTATGTCTATGTCTATGTGTTAAGGGGAGAGTAAGAAAAGTGGCAATTTGAATTTCAAGTTAAAAGTGATTTCAATTATTTGCATGACCAGTGCATGTAGGCCTATACATCAATTGACAATAAAGCCCACTTGACTTGACTTGAAGAACAGTGTCTGGTAAGTCTTTTTTCCCGTCTTTTTTTTTTTTTTTTTACACTTTTTTTACACATTTATTTTACTGTATTGGAGAGGAGGTTATGCCATTGTACTTGTGTTTCTTGTGTGTGTGTGTGTGTGTGTGTGTGTGTGTGTGTGTGTGTGTGTGTGTGTGTGTGTGTGTGTGTGTGTGTGTGTGTGTGTGTGTGTGTGTGTGTGTGTGTGTGTGTGTGTGTGTGTGTGTGTGTGTGTGTGTGTGTGTGAAGCCGTGCTTTGTTGTATTTTTCTTTTTCTCGATCTGTCTCAGTGGTCATTCAGAACTCGTGGACACTTTATTTTCCTCAGAAGATGACCTTGTGTCAGAGTTGGGAACAAAAGTGAACAGCAATAAGCAGTGTGTGTTTGTGTTTATGTGAGTTTGTGTGTGTGCGTGCGTCTGTGTGACTGTGTGTGTGTGTGTGTGTGTGTGTGTGTGTGTGTGTGTGTGTGTGTGTGTGTTTGTGTGTGTGTTCATGTGTGTGTGTGTGTGTGTGCGTGCATGCGTCTGTGTGTGTGTGAGTGTGTGTGTGTGTGCATGCGTTAGTGAGTGTGTATGCGTGTCTTTGTGCTATGTTGTGCAACAATAAGCCCTGCTTGCCGCCGGCTTCTCCCTCTTTTCACTTCCTCTTTCCCTGCTTACTTTTGCCTTCCATGTCCCTGCCCCCTCCATGCCTCTCCTGGGGGGCCGGGCCATCATTTTGTTCAGGCAGAGTCTGCCCATGCCCCCCCACCAAAAAAAAAAACAAACAAAAAAACCAAACAAAAAATCTATGTTTACCGCACACTTTCTTGACTGTATGCTCATTTATTCAGAGCGAACAACGCGTTTCGCCTCTGTGAGTCATCAGGTTCGCTCAGGCATTCGTTCAGGCAAACCTGATGACACACAGAGGCGAAACTCGTTATTTGCTCTGAAAAAACGAGCATAAAGTCAATAATGTGTGCGGTAAACTTCTGTCTTTTGAAGTATTGAACACTGCGTTTACCAGTACCTAGAAGCTGTGCATGTGACTTTGAACTGTTGACAAAACAATGTTTGTTTGCCTGTCCGACATTTCCCTTCCCCCTTCTTCCTTCTCCTCCTCTCTGCATCTGTTTTCCACCATGCCAGTCCACTTTCCCTTCATCCCCATCCCTCCATGGCTGTCCTGGGGGGCTGAGGCATTGTTCAGTTCCTAAAGCTGGGTTTACACTGTGCGACTTTTGCCCTGATTTTGCCCCGATTTGGCACTCGCACGGCTTTTTGAGAGTCGGGCCGATTTCCTGCTCAATCGCAGGTCAATCGTGAGTCTCGCATCGTGCAGTGTACATGGGGTAACAACAAGCGATTTCGCCTCACGATCGTGCAATCGCAGGGTCGCAAGAAAATCAAAACGGTTTGAAATTCTGGTCGTGGCCCGGCTTTAATAAGGGTGGCTGCTCATGCTCAGCCATTGATAACCAGCCCTCCTGGGCCACGGAGCCAGTGGTTGGAGGAGGAGAGAGCTGTTTGCTGTAAACCTTCATCCTCAGTTCAGTTTTCCGTCAGGGTACCATTGCCTTGCTGTTGCCTCTCCCTCCCTCTCTCTCTCCCTCTCTCTCTCTCTCTCTCTCTCTCTCTCTCTCTCTCAGCTTCTCACCTTTGCTGATATTTTTTTTCACCTTTCCCTCCACAGCTTTCCTGTTTTCTCTCCGCCTCTCTGTCATTTAGTTGCAGGCCTTTCTGCCTCTTCATCCTCATCCCCTTGTTTTCTTCCTCTTCCTCTTCCTCCCACTCCCCTTGTTTCTCTGCAGCTTTTCCGTCACACTTTCTCACTTTCTGTTCCAGCTGCTAAATTGCTCTAGCCTAGTGTTTCTCAACGGGGGCGCTACAGCCCCCCAGGGGGCATTGGGGAGCGAGCGCTAGGGGGACGTTGAGATGGATACAGTTGAGAGGGGGCAGTATACTTATTTGTCATAGGGGGCATTAGTCCATTCTTTTTCATACTAGGAGGGGCGTTGGCAGGCTTATGAAGAAGTCGAGGGGGCGTTGTGAGGCTTAGGATGAGGTCCAGGGGGAGTTTGTTCTAAAAAGTAGAGAACCGCTGCTTTTGCGTATTTTGTGTCTAGATATCCATCCATCTTTCTGTCATGTTAGTTGGAATTCTTTTGGCTTTCATCTCATGGCCATTCTCATTCTCTCCATGTCTCTACTTTTTTTCTCTCAGACAGACTTTGGAATCTGACTTCTCTCTCTGTCTTTGTCTGTCTGTCTGTCTGTCTGTCTGTCTTCCTCTCTCTCTCTCTCTCTCTCTCTCTCTCTCTCTCTCTCTCTTTCCCTCTCTCTGTCTGAAAAGTCAGGGGTCAGTCTAAGCAAAATGAAGCAGTTTTTGCAATTCAACGCACAAAGTTCAGACCATTATAATGCTGCCAGTTCAAGCACAGCCCATCGTGAGTGATGTGAAACACCAAGACCTTTTCTCCCTTCCAAAGCATCTTACTGCCATGGTTAGTTGGTGAGAATACCTGACAAGTTCAACGGCTGCAAAGTATTTACTGACAGTAAGTCAAGTCAGCTCAAGTCAACTTCTATTGTCAGTTTCTTCATACGCACAGGTCATACAAGGAAAATGAAATTAAGTTTCTCTCTCTATACCATGAAGGACATAGACATGTGTACACGGGACTGACTTCAAAGTGCAAATGTCAAAGCATCTTTCTGCTATGGTTGGTGAGAATACCTGGCAACTTCAACAGCTGCAAAGCATTTACTGACAGTACATTTGACATATTAAACTGTGAATGTAGACCAAAGCTCAACTAGAATTGATCATTTTCAGACCTCAATCACTCTTTTATACAATAGACAAAACCAGGTCTTGTCATACTGTGGATTTTATTATATCTTTTTTTGCATGTTGGGATTCACTAAAGCATTCAATGGTCAACACTGTTGTAAACTGGACCTGTGTTTGGATCTTGACGACACATAGCTCTTCACAGCGCCAAACGTGACTTAAATATTTCATATGCAAACTTTACATATTCTTCTAAAAGGTACACTGTGTATGATTTTAAGTTGCTTATTTCCAGAACTTCCCAGCTACCAGCTTCAGCATTTCCAGCTACCCATTCTCTAATGTTACCTTTTTCATGAATACTTCCCACCACCATTAAATTCTAAGTATTCATATGACTGGAAAAATTGCACTTTTCATGCATGAAAAGGGGGGTCTTCTCCATGGTCCGCCATTTTGAACTTCAAGAAATAGACATTTTTACCTGCAGAAATGACTGTACTTGGGCCATACTAGAATCTATTAGTTTATTAGGCCTACTTAGTAAACTTTCATGTAAAGATCAAATCTGGCAATTGACAGCCCAGTTTAAATGAGCAGCATAGTTGCAGTACCTTTTTTGACCATTTCCTGCACAGTGTACCTTTAAGCAATCACTTTTCTCTCTGAAATACATAGTGAAGGAAACCATCCAACCGTAAGCCTTCAACCAAAGAATGAAAAATAAGTCTGAAAAAGTCTCAAGACAGCATAATCCTGCACCTCTCTCCACTTTTTTCTCTGTTCTCTTCTGTTCTTTTTTTCTTTTCAGTTCTCTTCTGTACTGCTCATACTGTCTCCTCTCCTCTCTTTTCCCCTCATTTTATCTCATCTCCTCTTCCCTCCTCTGTCCTCTCTTCTCCTTCTCTCCTCTCCTCTTCTCTGCCCCCTCTCCTCTCCTCTCCTCTCCTCTCCTCTCCTCTCCTCTGCTCCTCTCCTCTCTGTAGCTCCTTTTGATGTTTCCCAGTGCATTCTGTCATCCCGTGTGCCACAAAGTGGTAGGTGGGGGAATTGATTTGCAAGAGAAGCACAAATACCACGACCCAGCTGGAGAAATACAATGGAGGAATTTAACCGTCCTCTAAGTTCATTCACTGAGAATGCTGGTAGATGATGGAGTTTAAATTACCCCCTTCCTCTTTTCTTCCCTCTGAAAATCTACTCCTAATGGCAGCAAATGATTCATTGCAAGGCATTTGAACCCAGATTACATTGATTATGCTGAGAAAGCCTCTTACAACTTTTGACATAACTGCAATCACTAAAATAGAAATGCCTCAATCTCAAACATTCCCTTTTTTTTTTTTTTAGCTCAGTGCAACTTTGTCCAATTATTTAGTTCAACTGTGCTTTCAAGAAATAATTTAGGTGGTTTGTGGAATGCTCCGAAAAAAAGTCTTTTGTGATATAAAAAAGTTTTAAAAGACTAAAAGATTTCATTCATCTCCAACAATAAAGTAAATAAAATGAAATATGTATACCATACAAAATGTTTACCATATATTGCGCATGGGTTGAAAGAATGTGTGATTTTCCATCGAGCAGTATGTCATGGAGCAAGTCTCAGGTTCTCTTCAACACATGCTTAGAACTGTGTGAAGAAATTTCAGCATTGCAATATATTCAAGTTTTTACAACAGCATAGGTCAACTGCACATGATAGTTAATTACATTTTCCTTGAATGCAGCCAGGGAAATAGCTTTGGGAAAGTCTTATTGTTAGCATTTCTGTAATAACACAACAGAAATAGGTCCTCAGAAACAGAGATTACTGATTGTATTTTCATTTCAAAAATCAACCTTCTCTCAAGGCTTTCACTCCAAATAGACATGCACTTTGTTAAATTGAATAAACATTCATCTTTTCTTTCTTTCAGTTTGTGGAAAACTTCAATTATACTGAGATTACACAAACCACCGGATTCAAGAGGTTGTTTTCCATTCCAGCAGTGGGCTCCATTGACGTTCTTTTCTCTCTTTGTTTCTGTCTTCTGAGCAGGGGATTAGTCATCTGCAGCAGGCCAAGGATGACGGACCTGGTGATATCAGCACAGCATAATCCCCTGCCCTGTGACGGCCCCTGTCACAACAAACACACAGGCGGGCGTCCAACTTGATGCGCCTACAATCTTCGTTTGGTTGTCTGCCGACGCTGTGATTATTTAATTTTCCTTTCAGCCCTATACCACGGATGGAATGTCTTAAAAACAAAAACTTGCGAAGCATTTCTACATGCTGAATCCACACATGTTGCATCACGCGTCTATTTCCCCCTGCTGATCATCACAGGCTACCTGGGGAAGGCGGCGGGAAATAGCCTACATTTTAAAAACCATGGGAGTGGAGCAGATGACGAGGTAACTCGTTTCGATACAATTTTGGCGAGGCAGGTACTTAGAATTTCGGATGGCCTACAGGGTATTTTTTGTCAACGAATTATGCCAACTGCAGAATAATTTAGTGCGTACGTGAGCCAGGCGTGCCTCTATCGGATGCATGTAGTAGAACTTTTAGGGCGACTGACTTGACAACCAAATGTGATAGAACTGACGACTGGCTCTTGGCTTGACAATCAAATGTGAGACAATTAATGACTGACTCTTGACTTGATAAACAAATGCGATAGAACTAACAACTGGCTTTTGGCCATAGCAACCTGCAGTTTAGAATTAGTAACGGCAGTACGCCTAACTTAGTTGCACGTTTGACGCCTGACAAGTTAGAGGGAATTAGTTGCAACCCCATCAGCCAATCAGAAAAGAGGATTCCGTTGCGTAGGCAGATAATAGTCTATAACGTTCGTCGTGCCGTCATGATGAAGCCCCGTTTTACGTGGTTGGGTCACACTTCCGCGGCCAATGCATTTGAATGGGCTGTCCGACTCGTGGTAGATTTACGATTTATGGCCCAATTCCGACAGAAAACTGATTAGGGAAAGATTATTAGTGAAGGGATACATTTTTGCATGTATGCCCCATCACACTGTGAAGTAGGCTAAAACAAATTAAGTTGGACAGTGTGTTTTCCAATGCAATGTTTGCTTCTCTACACTCTACAAACGCTTGACAGGTCCATCAATCGTAAAACAACCACGAGTCGGACAGCCCATTCACATGCATTGGCCGCGGAAGTGTGGCCCAACCACGTAAAATGAGCCTTTATCGTGACGGCACCACTACCGTTATAGATTATTTTAATTTCGTCGACACACAACGCATGTCGTGCGATAGGGCTCCACACACACACACACAAATACGCACACACACATACACAAACGACAATGTACAGAGACATGCATACACATATGCAGTACACACACACACACACACTCATGAATGAACATCACGTGTTGACATATTGATAAAACAACCAAAACAATCAACTACTTAAGTTAGTAGAACAACAAACAACTTCTTAATGTCAGTATGTCTGAGCTGTAAAATGACTTGCACTTAGTGATAAAGTAAATCCCTTGGCAGAAAACAAACCACAGCCCTTGATGGCTTTTTATGTCAGAAAAGGAGGGGCGAATGACAAATCAGGCCCGGTTCTAGTCAATACGTTGTCCTAGGCCTTGGCGAGCACCCCCTTTCCTTTTTGTGCATTTAGTTTAATTTGGTGCCCTAGGCGACCGCCTTGTCTGCCTATGCCTAGCGCCTGCCCTGTGACAAAACATAGGGCCTATCTAAAAAATACGTGTCAGAAGCTGTCATATGGCAGAAGTGACCCCGTACCTATTTTTAAAGGGGCTCCAGGATTAAACGTTTATTTAATCACTGTCCCGAGTCGGCCAATAGTTATGTGAATCAATAGTAAGTGAACGATGGCTCTCGTGACCACTTCCACGGTCCGCTGTCAGAAAGCCCCAAATGCAACTTGGAGTGTTGTGGGAAACACCTTTCATACGAAAAATCGCTTACATACAGTGTTCAGATTTGTATCAACTGCTGGCAAGTTGAGACAGGGATGAAAAACATTCTCACAGGGAGTTTATTTGAACAGCATTTATTCATTACGGTGTAGATTTTGAGACAGGCATGCCTCGGGCATCGTGGAAACGATGTCATCCTACTGTGACGGAGGTCATCTTGCACCTGTTCACCCCCCTTGGGGATCGAACGTGCTACCTCGTCAACTACAACGGTCCGGCAATGGGAGACACAGTACAATTCCGCTGGGCTGAGAGACTAATCTCTCGACCCAACGGCACGAGACTGTATGAGGCTATTGGAGGGAGGTTTTACCAACGTTCCACACCAACTCTGCTAGTTAGCCTCCGTTACACTCTCCCCCTTAAACCTCACTCCCAATCCGGGTCACGGCACAACTGTGACGGAGGTCATCTTACACCTGTTCACCCCCCTTGGGGATCGAACATGCAACCTCGTCAACTACAACGGTCCGGCAATGGGAGACACAGTACGATAATGCTGGGCCAAGACACTAGTCTCTCGGCCCAACGGCACGAGACTGTATGAGGCTATCGGAGGGATGTTTAACCAACGTTCCACGCCAACTCTGCTAGTTAGCCTCTGTTACACCTTGTGCCCCTTTAAGAAGATTTTCCACTGTAACATTGATCAGCTGAAAAGCAAGTGTAAAACTATGCAGGAACTGATAGACCCTTGAGGCACACAGACAACACAGAGTAAGGTTTGGAAATTTACAAATTTTATTTAACAATTTCTAAAATCAATGGGCGCAAAAAAAGAGAAATAAACCACAATGCAGTCAGTAAAAAACAAAAAACAATTTCTGCAAGTAGGCCTATTGATCCCCAGGGTATTTACGCCCCCTGCAGGCAGGAGTCACGCAGGGCAGTGCCAAATATAAACATGCACCAACAGGGGCTTGTACACACTTCACAGCACACTTGAAAGTTGCACGCCAAAATACTATCACCTACTAGGATGTGTCACACACTTAGTTTTAGTGGGAAAGCACAGCACACATTAGATACTCAAAAGTTTAGGACACAAACTCTGCCTGACTCTCACCTGCAGAGGGAGGTTTCCACGACTAAGCGCAACCCACCTACAATAGGCCCACGGTAGAGTAAAGTAATGTCTGCAATGACCGCTCTACTCCATGCCCCATGCACTCAACCCGCGCCACCAAGGAGGCACACGGTTAGTAAAACTTATCACAGTAAACAGCAGAAGCGTTAAGACACAGCAAGTAGTGCTCAGTGGCTAAGACTTACAATTTGGAACACGCGGTGTTAAGACACATCAAACGTCGGTGGCCGGGCCGACTGCATAAGGCATAGAGCAAGCGATCAGATTATAGGCTATGCGATCAAAAATAAATGCACCCATACACAATAATAAAACATTTAAAATATAACACAAAGAGAGAACAGTTCAAGGCAGTCCAAGCATCACTCACGACCCAGCTTTGTCCATATACACAGTCCAATGGCAAACGGTTTGCCGCGAGGGGTAGCACAGTCCTTGGGTCGTGCGCACGGGCCCTGTGCGCTAACGACCGGTTCGATGCCCGTTCCCCCAAGAAATGTCCTTCGAGCGTGCCGCCCTTGCGGTTCCTGTGCACCGCCACCGAAGCTGTCGAGGAGAGGGGAGAATCAGTAGTCTGTCTGCATTAACCCAAGAGCGATTGTTCTTCTCGAGGGAAAATAGAGGACTACTTAACTTTCTTGACGGCTTCTTTGTTGAGAGCGTAGTCCAGGTATCGGCGGCTCGATCCGCAAATGACTCCCCTCGTCCGACTGTGGCGTGTCCGTCTGCCCGCTGTCCTTTTCCTGACGTTGTGCTGGGCCGCGCTTCTTTTGTTTCCTCTGCCGCTCACGCCGTTTGCCAATCAAGGCTACTCCGCTGCACCTGGCTCATCAGCTGCACCTGTGTTTGGGACAAATCACTGCACGCATACCCACACTGACACAAACCCATTGTCCAGTCCCTCCCTCTGCAATAAGTCAATGTTGACAGTAAACATGTGGGTAGATGACGGATAGGCAGCAAAAAACATTTTTTTCACAAAACATTGTTTATGAGGGAAAAAAGTATATGTCTACGTAGTGCAGCAATTAATCTTTCAAAAAATCCAAGTGGTCACAATGTTGGTCTATTCATTGATTATTTATTTACGTTGATAAAGCAATTTGCTGAAAATATGTCCTTTGGTGTGACGTTAAGAAATAAATATATTAAGTAATGTAGAAATGGCTTGATGGAGTTTTATGAACATTGTTACACTCTTCATATTTATTGCAATTATTTAGAGTCTTAATTTAATTAGAAATTACCATTTAAGTATTTTTTTTCCCATTAGATGTGAGATTATTAGAAACCTTCGAGGAAAAACAGGGATATCTTTCTTTTAAATGTTCAAAATTGTCCGAATTTATACTAACTTTTCAGGGACTATAATTTGTTCTTCCCTAATGCAATATTCAGTGTTTATCAAACATATTGTTTAGCTCAAACAAATATTTGAGCGTTTAAAACATGTCACACCGTAGGACATTCATGTCACGCTAAAGGACAGAAATGCAAAACTGAGCCAGAAACAAATATATCAACATGATTATTTTGTATTTTGATCATAATATAATGTTGTAGTCAAGATGGACCTACACTTAACACTTATAAGTCTTTAAATCGTCGATTATCAGCCTATCGTAACTCTTAATGACAGCCATGCGGTCATTGAATGTAACCTGCAGAGCTCATAAGATTCATACTGAAGGGTGACCTTGGCATGACCATCACACTTTTGTAGGTATGCTATAACTGTCACACCATTGAACCTGTAGTGTGTAGTGGCCAGTGCCTGTTGGTATATCAAGCTGGACAGCACATTTATGCTGAATATTGAGCTCTCCACAGCATACTTTATTCATCTATACTCCTCTATATACTCTCTCACTGATCTTTCCTTCACTGTTACCGTTATATTTTATGGTTTCAAAGCACCATTAATGACATTTTATATCATTTGACAGTATCTAAAATCAACAGCAAATATTCATCAACAATGCATCAAAGTATAAATTCCAAAGGCCAATAAAGGAATAAGTAATTTGAATACACAATATTTATCTAGTCAAACAACAAAACAAAAAAATATGTACTACCAGTTGTTTTAAAAGCTATTTCTCAAATATCTAGTCCATTGGTGTGACCTGTTTGTCCTTTGGTGTGATACTCCAAAGTGTCACACCATAGGACTTTTACCATCACACCATAGGACTTTTACCATCACACCATAGGACTTTTGAACTTTTGAGTTAATTTAAAGCCATGTCGTTGCCAACTGAAATACAATTTCACCTTTAGTAAGATGCATTTTCATACATCTACATAAGAAAAAAATATGAAAAATATACACTATTGTCAAAATGTATTTTATGGCTGTCACACCAAAGGACTACAAAACTAATACATCTTGTGGTAGCAAAACATAATTGATTGACTGAAGAACTCTGAGAGAAAAATCTAAAATCCACCCTTGCCATTGGCTTCTTAAGGGTCTAAAGTCACAATTTATGTACCGCTGGAGCTTCAACAATAGATAATTATCCACAGAATTAACCAAAAAAATTATGTCACACCACAGGACATTATTTTCTGCGACAAAGTTTCATAAGTCCATACGGTCTCAGAAAAACAGGAAAAAAATTAAGCATTGCCACTTGCTAAAATAGACACCTTGAAAAACATGCCAGGGTTGTTTAGACAAATGACTGAGCTTTGATTATTTATTTAAAAATGTTTTAATATGGAGAACCAGGCTTGCCTCAGTCACACCATAGGACAAATGTGACATTTGACTCAAAATTAAGTATACTTATTTAAGCTCTGGATTTATTACACAATACTTTTTCACAACAACGACATTAGTTTAATCATTTAAAGCATTGACAATTTTGAAAACATGAATTTACTTAATTTTAAGAGCGTGCGACAGCAAAATTTACACGTCACGTCATCTACCCATATATTCGGTCACACAGTTCATATTTAGTCCCATTTCTCCATAAACATGTTCAGTCCCACACAGTTCATATCCAGTACCGTTACATCAGCCATCATCCTGTTCCCTCTACAGAGAGATAATGAATGTTGTATTTAACTCAGACAGCTTGGGTGATTTAGTGTATACACTGTTTTGTGACTTTCATATGTGTCGCATTGCTTTGCATGTGTACATATCTGTAGTGTCATCTGAATAGCGGTGGTCTTCACTGCTGCATATGATCAGATGTGTGAATGGGGTTGTGAAAAACAATTTAATCCAACCAGCCATGAATCAGCCGCTTGAATAGATCAGAATTCATGTGTGTATGAAGAAAGGCATGTGAAGGGTATCGGGGTGTTTACTGTTCGCACCTGAGACAGACACTCTGCATATCCACAATGGACATCCAACACCACCAATAATCAGCACTGGCAAGGCCCTGCCGTGGCCAAACGGTGTGGCACTCGTCTGCAATGCGGCTGACCTGGGTTTGATTCCAGGCTTGGGTCCTTTGCCGGCCCTTCCCTGTCTCTCTCTCCCCACTCGCTTCCTGTCACCAGGCCCGCCGACAGGGGCAGACAAAAGGGCTTTTTGTCCCGGGCCCTGGAATAGGGGGGCCCATAACTGGGCCCCCATGACGTTGGGATTAATTATTATATGTTCACTTCAAAATGTGTTGATTTAGGGGAGAAAAGTGCTTTATTTGCATTCAAACAATGACTTATACATGTTTGCCTTCATTGCCCATGAAAAAACGGCCAATAACCCCCTATCACCCCTATTCCAAAATGGTTTGGTCTTTCTAGAAAAAAAGACAGCTGTAAAAGCTGCTGTGCAGCATATCCAGGTAAGACACGGGCAACTCTCCGCTTAGCACAGATGCTAACAAATTATCAACCTGTTAACTCTGTAAGGAGAAATACAGTGTAGATTCGTTGTGCATAGTTTTCTGTAAATTGACATGTTCCTGTGTTACTCCTGCTGTGGGGAGACGTTGACGAGGGAGCACAGCAGCACACTCTGCCTGTGTGTTTCTGTTCACTTGCTCACTGTCATCACACGTCACTTGAAGTCAGTTTAGCAAACGGTGACTCCTTCTCAGTCAGAGTTTTGATGTGCAAGCCTTCAAATTGCCAAATTACACTTAGGCTACACTTGTGTTATTAATAGGAATGAGAATCCTATCTATTTTGTTGTTTTTTTGGATAGAACAATGTTATGTTTTCAAAATGGTAAAATGGTTTAAATTATGGAATTGCATACATCATTGTGAGGCTTTGGTACCAATGACATTTTTTTTAATGAGTAATTTCATAAATAGGCTAGTGATGATACTCATGTGAGAGTCTGTGGTGTATTGTCAGGCCATAAGTATAAGTGTAGTCGGCCCTACTGAGTTCTCCGGTGATTGGGGTAATTTGTTGGTGTGTGGTTTTTTTTTGGGGGGGGAGGGGGGATGCTAGGGGGGCCCATTCAGAAAATGTTGTCCCTGGCCCAGCCAAAGCTGT
>NC_085876.1:16866513-16871513 GCF_034702125.1 Engraulis encrasicolus | reverse complement strand
GCGCTGAAAAGAACATTCTTTTGGAATTGCACCTGATGCCCAAGGCTAGGTGAGCAGGAACATGAACAGAGCGAAGAGGAGAGAAGACTCTGATTGGGTTGAGCTGAGTGAACCCTCTCATTGGTTATATATTCTCTGTTTGGGTTGACTCAGTGATGTACTGTGGAGAGGAGGAATGGATGGACAGAGAGAGAGGAAAATGGAGAGAGATGTACTGTGCATTCATGCAAGGGTGTGGAACTCAAATTGACCGAGGACCAAAATTAAAATCTGGAACGAAGTCGCGGGCCGAACTCAACGATTTTTGTTTTAAAATGGATAAAAAAAATGCATGCATGCACTTCATACTCATGTTTAAATTTCACATACACTCTTTCCCATCATATTCGTTAGTTAAAATGTGTCTGCACATCCTGTGTGACAGCAAATTCATGTTCAAGTCGTGTTATGCTAAACATTAATGGTGTATCTGGGACAATGGTAATACACATTTGAAATGATCTCGCGGGCCAAATAAAATGGCTCCGCGGGCCTAATTTGACCCCCGGGTCTGAGTTTGACGTCCCTGTCTTAGAGTAAAACTCAATAAATTCTAGATTTAGAATTACACATAGAATTGACACAAACATGCAAAGTGTATGTCACCTCTTGATTCTTATTGCATTCCCTTGATTTCTGTTTCATCTCTGAAGACTTTGACAATGAATTTGACATTCTAATAAAGTATACTTTTCTGGAGTTCAGAAATGGAGATCAAGACAGAGGGTGAGGTCAGAGACAGACAAACTGACAACAAAGAGAATGAAGGTCAGAAAACAGAACAGAACAAGAACAGTTAAAAAGAATAGGCCTATAAGAAGAGAGCAATGTTAGATGCATGCATATTAACTTAGGCCATACAGTCTCAGTCTGCCAACAAGTGAAGAAGCGATTATATTACACTGCATAATCTACAACTATTAGGCTAATAGCTAATATGGCAACAGAATATATGTGATCCCCAGGGGCTATACATTCTCTTGGTCCACTTAGCGATTCCATTAATTTTCACTAAAACGGTTCTGTTTTACACTTTATTTAATTAAGAATAATTTACCACATTACATCTGGCTCCCAATAATCTTATTTTTGTATTTCATGCACACACTCTAGCCCCAGTATATCAGGTGCTGGAGGTGCCAAATACCACACTAATGATTTAAATAGCTATATAGCATCAGGACATTAAATATGAGATACAATCCAGAAAATCCCACAGCACTAAATACTGTTCTGATATTCCAAACAATAATTTAATTTAAAAGTTTTTAAATGTAAACTATGATCCGTAGAAACATCTCTACTATTCTTCTATGCAACAGCTGGACCTCCAGTGTTCTGTTTGTTGACTTCAAATTGTTACTTACATGCATCTACCCAATCCTAGAATAATGTCTCCTAAATAATTTAAATAGATGACCTACTACTGTTCATAGAAAACAAAACATTTAAACACGGGCGCAGCTGTGGTGTGGTGGTCAGGGAGTTGGTCTTTCAGTCTGAAAAATAATAATTGTCTGTTTCTTTGAAGAAAAGTGTCAGCTAAGGGTAATGTAATGGAAAGAGAGAGAATCTGCCATATATGCTTTAAAGGGACACTGTGCAGGAAATGGTCAAAAAAGGTACTGCAACTATGCTGCTCATTGAAATTGGGCTGCCTATTGCCAAATTTGACCTTTTCATGAAAGTTTACTGAGTATTAAACAAATATTTTCTAGTATGGTCCAATTACAGTCATTTTTGCAGCTCAAAATGGCTATTTTTGGAAATTCAAAATGGCGGACCATGGAGAAGATCCCCCTTTTTATGTAAGAAAAGTGCAATTTTTCCAGTCATAATGAATATTTATTATTTGATGGTGGTGGTAAGTATTCATGAAAAAGGTAACATTAGTGAATGGGCAGAATGAATTCTGGAAATAAACAACTAAAAATCTCACACAGTGTCCCTTTAAGTTTATTATTGCTTAGGGGAGGATCATGCTATCACATGAACATATTAAAGCGAGAAGAAAAACATTTATTAATATTAGTATACCGCAAAGCTGCTGTGCTCTGGTCTCATAGATTTTATTTCAACCATAATTCAGATTAGCAGTGTCTTTAACAAGCTGCTATATAATTTTATGCATGCAGTGTGTCACCTCTTAACTTTGCTTGAGGAGTGATTTTATTTCGCAGGGCCAGGTAATTAAAGATGTATCAGTGCTGAGGTTCCTTTAAACACACACACATACGAACGCACGCATGCACGCACGCACGCACGCACGCACGCACGCACGCACGCACGCACGCACGCACGCACGCACGCTCGCTCGCTCACTCACTCACTCACTCACTCACTCACTCACTCACTCACTCTCTCTCTCTCTCTCTCTCTCTCTCTCTCTCTCTCTCTCTCTCTCTCTCTCTCTCTCTCTCTCTCTCGGCTTCAAACAGCTGACTCAGTTCTACGCCTACTCAGACAAGTGTTCAGACAAACTGTCTAAGAGGGAATGAGAGGAGTATTTGCCAAAGTGAAAAAAGTTTCTATGCTTCTGGGGTCAATATTGAACATATGGATTAGCATACATTGAGTAGGCCTACATATACATCTTACGTTAACAAAAGAAGCAGTTTCTTCCCATATAGCATTACATTATATAAACCATCATAGAGGACTGGGGGAGGACAAAATAGTTGGCAAGAACTGGAGAGCTCTGTTTAAACTTAGGCCTACCTAATGTTTAAATATACACGAGACATGTTCAGACCATTAATGATCAGTTAGGCCATACTGTAGTACTCCAATCAGATGTTTTAACATCTGTTTTAAATTAGGTAGAGATAGCCTACATCCTGCTGACACATTAATATATCACAGTAATAAACAGCTTCCTGGTTTAGCACTACATTAAATCGAATTAATCTAAAAAAATAATAAGACATTGTCATATTTATAGGCAACACATGTTATATAGGCCTATGTTTCACTCAACACTGGTGCAAAGTGTGTGGTTAGAAATGATAATAACATCAAAGTGGTGACAGTATGCAGCACATGTACGGTACTCACATGCATACAAGCAATTGAGCAGACCATGGTTACGGTACGTAATGACCCTGTGCAGCGGATACGATCGGATACGATACACTGTGCTCCATTGTGAAAATCACAAAGCAATGCATTATTACCTGTTGTGATTCACACAGCTGCTGCACAAAGTATGCAGGCCCGATTTAGAAACAAAAAAAGCGCAGGAGCATGACCATAGCTACCATTGAGGACACAGAGGTCATGTCCTCTAGTGGTGTCAACAATGATCGATCCGGCGATGCAATCCAATGCGGGGCATGGACGATCCAATTCAATGCAGCAAGTTCCATAATCGATGCGGCAATTTTTTAAAGTTTCAATTACTTCCATGGATATTTCGGGAGCAAATGAATGTTAAATTAAATAAAAGTACTTCAAAGCATTGCAAGACTGATACAGACGGATCCAGACTGATACAGAAAACAGCCAATAAATTGTTGATCAGTATCTGACTTGTATTGCCTCATCATGACTGATTAAACATTTGCTTTCAGTAGAAATGTAATGCATTGCAATGCATTGTAGAATTGAATCGGATCGGATCGGATCGATTCACATCAAATCGAATTGAATCGAAATACTACCTCCCAAATCGTGATCGAATCGGATCGTGAGGGCAGTGACAATCCACACCACTAATGTCCTCTGTAATTTTTTTAGAAGTGTAAACTGTATCTATGATGAAAATCGATATATGATAAACAATGATAAGTCTGTATACGCCACCCCCATAACATCCTCAAGGCAGTGATTAATGAAAACAAACTTAAAAGTTTGACTGAAGAGTTTGAAGCATTCTAAATGTAGCCCAAAGTATGCGGTACAGCAAGCAGTATTTGACCCCTGTATTTGAAAATGTCTCGTTACGGCCCCGCAGGAGTAGTCCAGCTGGTAAGTACGCTCATGAAAGATGCAAGTAAATAGCTCCTGCATCAGCAGTAATGGCCATCATCATCTTCAATCCCAGCGCTTTCTTGTGGCAGAGTTTAGAATTGATTGCATGGTAGGACCGACGTGTGTGTGTGTGTGTGTGTGTGTGTGTGTGTGTGTGTGTGTGTGTGTGTGTGTGTGTGTGTGTGTGTGTGTGTGTGAGAGAGAGAGAGACAGAGAGAGAGAGAGAGAGAAAGAGAGAAAGAGAGAGAGAGAGTGAGTTGGAGCGGTCTCTTTCTCTCTCTCACACTCTCTCTCTCTCTATCTATCGCTTTCTCTCTCTCTCTCTCTGTCACTCTGAATTCGACGTTTGGTTATCTCTTGTTTTCCTTTTGAAAGTTATCCTGCTTTTTAGTCTTAGCTTATTAGTCCTTCAAGTGACTTTGAGTCTTTTTCACGGTGGAAGAACCAGCAAATATTTCAATAATGACTGTGGCCACAATAAATTGTCAGGACGTTATCACTTTGAATTTAGGATGTCTGTGTCAGGTTGCATTAATGAATCTTGGATGCCTGTGTCTGGTTGCATTAATGTGCAGTGTGAGACACGAAGGAAATTAATGCGTGTCCATGTGTCACATCCTCAAACAAAGCACACAAATAAACAGTTCACGCCTTGGATGGCATCAGAAATGCAGTCACATATACAGATAAGTAGAGGAGCAGGCCCTGGCATATCTTATGAGAGACAGTGCTGAGTGACAATGGGCATATTTGATATTTAGAGACAGAGAGAGAGAGAGAGAGAGAGAGAGAGAGAGAGAGAGAGAGAGAGAGAGAGAGAGAGAGAGAGAGAGAGAGAGAGAGAGAGAGAGAGATGATGTTTGAAAATTGTTTGTCAGTTTTTAATTTGCAAGTGATCTCTGAATCTCCCTCAAGCTGTTGCTCGTTGACAAAGCTGACCCGTGAATGTTGCGTTTCCTTTCAGTAGTGCACGTAGGCTACCGTACAATAAA
>NC_085876.1:16846513-16864013 GCF_034702125.1 Engraulis encrasicolus | reverse complement strand
ATGACTAACATTTCAGCGCCACACATTAAAATAACAAAAACATTTGGCTGCAGCAGTTTCCCTGCTCTAGTTGTCATTCTGAAGTGCACCAGCTTGTTTTCTCTTGTTTACTCTCCAGGACATTGACCACCAAGAAGGTTAGAGCGCAAGGGGCCTCCCTTTTCCAAGTATAAAAGTCCACTTTGTCCATAAACACACAGTAATCGCACTCAAAGCCATTTCTTGGAACTGTGTTGTTAATTGTGTCATGGTGGAATAACAATGATATACCAGCATTCCCACTGGTTCGATAGGCCACCATCTTGGATTGGCTATCTGGGCAACAGTAATAATAGTGTATACGATGAATGCTGCTCACCTGCATTGTCTATTGACCAGTGTCCTTATGGAGTAAATGGTGGAGAGGAGAGAGTCAATGTGACTCTGTGACAGGGCCTTTTCACTGGAGTACACAGCATGTCAAGAGCCTGAAATTACAGACTTTGCACAAAAGCTATTTAGAGCTGCACGTTGTGATTACACCTTTTCGCCAAGTGTGTGTGTGCATGACGTGTGTGTGTGTCGTGTCGTGTCGTGTCATGTCGTGGTGTGTGTGTGTGTGTGTGTGTGTGTGTGTGTGTGTGTGTGTGTGTGTGTGTGTGTGTGTGTGTGTGTGTGTGTGTGTGTGTGTGTGTGTGTGTGTGTGCGCGCGCGTGCGTGTGTGTGTGCATTGTGATTAGACCTTTCTGACAAGTTCTCACCGTGTGCATATCATCCATTAGTCACACAGAGCAACTTCAGGAAAACAATCTCAAGTTCTTTGGCGCTTTGCCTTCTCAACTGTGCTGTCGAGAAATAGCTAGAATCGTCTTATTAGTGCTGCCTTATTAGCTAGTACCCATAATGCCTTTCACTCAGTGCCATATGTGGCATATAGCAGCCATCAAGACCCTGCTGAGATAATTACACCATTTTGATTTTCCTGGAAATGGCCTGGTAAACCATATGGAACATATCACGAGGTGGGATTAAGCTAGAGGTGCCGGCTGGCTAATCGTGTTATATTATATAGTATTTGGAGTGTTTGAATGGAGGTCCACTGCTATGATTAGTCTGGCACTTACTGAATAGGGAAAATGAACATTTACAGATGACACATTCTCTCATCCCCATTGCAGCAGAGTGGTGATAACCTTTATCAGGGCAGGGATATTCACACTGTCACGTTGCTGAAAGGTGTGTGTGTGTGTGTGTGTGTGTGTGTGTGTGTGTGTGTGTGTGTGTGCGTGTGCGTGTGTGTGTGTGAGCGTGTGCGTGTGCGTGTGTGCATGTGTGTGTGTGTGTGTGTTTGTGCGTGCGCGTGTGCGTGTGTGTGTGTGTGTGTGTGTGTGTGAGTGTGTGTGTGTGTGCGTGTGTGTGTGTGTGTGTGTGTGTGTGTGTGCGTGTGTGTGTGTGTGTGTGTGTGTGCGTGCATGTGCGTGTGCGTGTGCGTGTGTTGCGAGTGCCAGACTATTACCCCCTGGCTGTAATGTGTGATGCAGGGACGCAGAGATGACATCAAGAGCAGAAGTGTGTGTGTGCGCGCCTGTGGGTGGGGTGGGGTGGGCTGGGGATGCGGTATTTCTGAGCTAGAATTCATTTTATTTCTGCAACAAACTGAGGATCAATGTAATTTGCAAGATTCTGTCTGACCTTTGAGCCATCTCTTCCCTTTGTAGAGCTTTCTCTCTGTATGATAGTCCCGTTACCCATGAAAAGGGATAGGCTGCTTACTTTTGCATTATTCTGACAACCCCCGCCAAGAAACAAATACTGTAAGCCATGCAATTAAAAAAGAGAACAGACTTAAATCCTTTGAGTAATGACATACAATAATGCATTGCTATTTTTACCCTCATCCACACCCGTACACTACAGTATATCCTGTTATCTGGTGATATACTGTATGGAAGAGTTACTGTAGCTTCACAGCTTATCTCTTGAGTATCTCTTATCTCCACAGATCACTTGTGCACTGGGTCATTTCCAACAACAACTCCACAAAGTTTCATCCAAATCTGTTCATGAGCTTTTGAGTTATCCTACTGACAAACGATCAGACACACGCACGCACGCACGCACACGCACACGCACACGCACACGCACACACACACACACACACACACACACACACACGCACACACACACACACACACACACAGGCAGTAACAGTGCCAGCAAACTCCCTGTGACAGCACAAATAAGATGAATATGATGCTGAGACCACCTCCCTGACTATCCCCTCTGATCCGAGCAAGAACACAATTTATCACAAGAAAGATGATGGTTCTCCTGTAATCCATTTTGTTTTCTTTGCCATCCGCATGCACCTGCTCACCGCAAATATAAAATGACCATCCCCATCTTGCTCCTCTCAGAACCTCTTGTGATGGTGGTGATGTATATAATTTTCCTAGGTGGTTTTTTTTTCAAGCTTTCTGATGTGTGCAGTGTATTTTGTTCTTTCGTTAGTTAGGAGAAGCATTACTGTCTTGTCTTGTCCTTGGTGTGGCACCCAGTGTTACATTATGCCTCCCCCAATCTATGAATCTATCCACTTGTATTATCCTCCCCTCTCATCTTGTGCAATTGAAGCTGTTTCAGGAGGCTGACTATGTGTACTTTCTTTTCAAGTCATTTTGCCAGAGCAGTGGGCTTATTTGTGTAGTTACTGCAATTTCAGCAGTAGCTTTAGTGCCTTTATACAATGCCCTTATGTTACCATGGGGATGGGTTGTAAACATGATTCACAGAAGATCCCACTCTTTGTCTGGGAAATTGTTTTCTAGGAGATTGTGGTTAGGTATTACACTGTAATGTTCTTTTTTTATATGTTCCTACCAGAATGAGAGGGACACCAACTGGCATGCAATTTTTTTGCTCAAGCTTCCCTTGATGAAGTCAAGATAATTTTCTTTTGTTTTACATTTTCCCGCCACATGTCTATTTGTTTCGGGTTAGTATACAGTAATGTGGGCAAACTGGATTCAGAAGCTACAACCCAGTACCACAGATTCCTAACGAGCTGGTTTTACTGGTTCCAAATGCCCTGATGGGACAGGTAAACCTGGCATGTCATTTGGAATATGTGGCACTGCACTGCTGCTTCTGCATCCATGTTGCCCATCACTGGTAGTAGGCCTATGCCTCTGTAGCTCTCAGTCAATATGTGGATATCCGGTCTCTGAGCGACACACTGTCTGCCAAAGTGATTTGTGTGTGCATATGCGTGTGCGTGTGCGTGTGCGTGTACGTGTGCGTGTGTGTGTGTGTGTGCCAGTGCACGTGCACGTGCGTTTGTGTCAGTGTATGTGCATGTGTGTGCAGGAAGGCTCTGGATAAAGGTGCAGGATGGTAGTCATTTTGAAATGAAGATTGCAGAAATATCTCACACTTGGCAGAGGGATAACTGAAGCTCCCAGGTTTTGTTTGGAAGAATACCTTCATATGAAACTATGATTACTTTTCCTAAGATGAAGAAATCCGACAAACACACACACACACACACACACACACACACACACACACACACACACACACACACACACACACACACACACACACACACACACACACACACACACACACACACACACACACACACACACACACACACACACACACACACACACACCACTAACAAAACCCCTGTGGAATACAAAGACCTCCCAATCATACACGTATTGAACACATTGTAACAGTGATTGCAGCATTCATATCCAAAATGTCTGCACTACAACATTGCATTAATCAAATGTTACACATGGGCGGGCTTTTCAAAGGAACATGTAATTGATGTCAATTTTTTAAAAATAGTTTCAGATTCAGACAAATTGTCAAAATAGATGCTCATTTGGTATAATTACTTTGTTTTCTTTTTAAAAAAGCAAAACTATTTTTTATATATATTTCAGCCAAATCAGGTTTTTGCTTTCTCTCCTCAATGTTTGAATTAAGACACACACACACACACATGCACACACACGTTTCCTTTAAATGTATTTTGTTTCAGCAAGGCAAAATTCAGAGAGTGAAGCAGAAGAACTCCCCCAACTGTGTGTGTGTGTGTGTGTGTGTGTGTGTGTGTGTGTGTGTGTGTGTGTGTGTGTGTGTGTGTGTGTGTGTGTGTGTGTGTGTGTGTGTGTGTGTGTGTGTGTGTGTGTGTGTGTGTGTGTGTGTGTGTGTGTACCCATGTACGATATGCGTAACTGTGTGCGATTGTTCACGCATGAGTCTTTGTCAACCAAAGACTGTGGGCGCTGGTCATCAAAAGACATTATTTGCTGGTTGTACCGTACTACAGCCTCTTCCACTTGCCAACTAAGCCAGTTGTCTTATTGAGTACAAGCTTACATTGTTTCTTCCTGATGTTCTTTGTAAATAGATGAAGAGATGGACAAACATTCTGAGAAACTTGTGCAGCAATGTTTAATTGATTCAAAATCACCTATCAAAGCATCCCTTCATATCATTTCTGCCTCTCCAGTGAAATAATGTTGATACACACGACTTCCCTCACGTCCTCAGTGAAATAGTAAAAAAAAAAAAGAAGTAGCCTAAATTAAAATGCAGATGGCATGTTGTTGCATCATCCGCTGCTATGTAATTTGCAGACAGTGTTGTCTTGATGAGCCATCTGGAAAAGCATCCAATGTAGAGAAAACAGACAGTGAGCAAAATGGAGGAGGAAGAGGGGGAGCTAACTCAGTAACCAAGCCTCCCCAGTGTACTGTGTTGTTTTAGCAGTAATTATGTGTACTGACGCTTTGTGCTTATCTGACTGGCAATAATTGTCCACTCAATATGCCCCACTCAATACTTGATTTTTTTTAACTATAATTTTAGTTTTTTGTTTTTTAACTCACCTTGCATTGATAGCACAGCCTCCACATTGCTACATTAAATGTTTTTGACAAATAATTGCTACAAACGTATTCCTGTTACTTGAAATTCCCATTACTCAATTATCACTCATGTTACCAAGTTCCCATTATCAACAGTTCATTCCTTTTCCTAAATCATTTACTCAGGTATGTTCATTTTGGAGAAATGTACAAGTTAGAAAGCAACAGTTATTTCTGTAAAATAGAAGACATTACAGGATGAAAGTAGAGGTGATGGTTCATCTTCCTTTCAAATGTCTTCTTTAAATATTCAATGTATTCTGGTAACAGGACTGAGGACGATACTTTTAGAAGCATTGTAAAAAGAAAAACATATATTTAAGAGGATTTAAGATTTTCAAATAGGTAAATGTGTGTGCTATTGCATTCAGTGCGTTAAAAGGCAAAACATGGGGGGGAGGATAAAGAAGGATAGAGAAACATACTTTGTCGTTTTATAATCCTTGAAACAGACAAAAGGTGAGGCAGAGGGGTCAAGCAAACAGAGGGATGAACAAAGAGATGGATAAGCAATAACAAACAAGTCCTGCAGAAGAGCTGAAAAGCAGAACAAAATCACAAGACATACACATACACACACATCTCAACAGCAAACAGCAATACAGCCATTCAGCAAACATACAGCAAACATAACCTTTAGCAATTACGATAAGCAGCGGGAACCAGATGGTAGTTGAAAAATGTTTGAGAGGAAAAAAAACAAACAAACACATTTCTGAAGAAAAAATTATTTCTGAAGAAAACCTTCACAGCACCTGAGACTTCCAAGTAAAGAAACGTGCTCCAGAGTTGAAAAGCAGAGCACAGAGAGGAGGCAGCTAGCCAGCCAGACAGACAGACAATAGAGGCATATAGGAAAGGCAGGCGCTGACCCTGAGGCCTTGCCCTGACTACAATAGCAGTCACAATGCTGCAAAGTCATTGAGGATGAAATTGTAAATCGGCAGGAGCAGAAGGGACCTTGTCTGGTAGAAATCTGTTCCCAGCACACGATGCATAAAGCAGTGGTCCTACCCTCCAGGAGCTCACCCATTTTCAAGGAATTTTGTTTAGTTCAAAAGAGGATAATTTACTTGTTCAGCAAAAAAATAATTCTGCCATCTACAGTGAGCACCTATGGAAGATGAAAGTGCTAGCTTAAAAAAAAAAAAAAAAACCTGACCCTGATATCCCTGTGTTGTATGGCCAGGGCAAGCAAACTTGTACTTGTTTTTAAAAGATGACAACTTTAGGAGTGTGGCAGCACCTCAGTAAATTCAATGACCAAGAGGCGATATGATACTGCTATCAAAATTTCTCTTGAGGGTCCCCCTGCCCAATAGTTTAGCAACTTGCTTTGCTGCAATGCAGCTTCCCCAAGGCAACCTGCTGAGGTGCTGAGTGGTTAGGGGAGCGTACCTATGTTCCCCACCCAGGTCCTATATTCCCTGGGTCTGATGTTCCCCAGTATTTGTATGTTACCGGGGAACTTAGGGCCCTTTTTCTAAAAAAGGGTTCTATGTTCTCTGCATTGTATCTAACCCTTCCCAAAACCATCCCTAAACTTAACCTGTCAGTAAGGCAATGTTTGCGAGTTTTCAAATTGTGCCCTTCCCAAAACCATCCCTAAACCTAACCTGTCAGTAATGCAGTGTTTCTGAGTTGTAAATTTGTGCCATGACCAAAACTATCCCTAAACCTAACTTGTCACAGGTACAACAACAACCTGCGCTTTGCCATGCGGCAGCAGTCTACTTGGAAGCAGCGGGGAACATAGAACCCTTTTTTGAACAAAATGGTCCTACCATAAGTTCCCCGGTTGCGGGGAACATGGGACCCGGTGAACATAGGGATGACCCCCTGGTGGGCAACCATGCTTTCATGAAACAGGGTACAGGGCAGTTAATTAATCCAATGTCCACCAGTGTGAGATATAGCTGATTAGCTTATCCAGAATGTGTTTGTTCCTGAACTGCAGCAGCTTGCATTGTTGACTGATGCAAACATTAATCTGGCAGCCTAACACACGGTGTTAATCATATCATATGATAGTGGAAACATCACAGCTATTATCAGTTAGAACATACGTAGGGCGCTAAGTTAGAACATAGGACCCGGGGAACCAGCCTGATCTCCAAAAATTCGGTGCTCCTGGACACGGATGTTAAGGACACGAAATCCGTGTCCAGGAGCACGGATTGTGCCAAAATTCTGTGCTCCTGGACACGGAATTGTTTTCCGTGCTCCTGGACACGGAATTGTTTTCCGTGATGGGCACACGGAAGTGCTTTCTATAGGCTATTACCACAGCACTGTGTTAACTCTATCATTAGAAAATACATACCAAATGCTAATCCTAAACAAAATAATGCTATAGCAATTTAAGTTGTGCCCTGACCAAAACATTCCCTAACCTTAACCTGTCATTAAAGACATATTTTTGAGAAATACCTTTTCCATTTGGTTGCTAGGCTATCAAACTCATATAATGAATGAAAGAAAACTAGCTGTGCCCAGACCAAAACAATCCCTAACCCTAACCTGTCAGTAAGACATGTTTTTTTTTTTTAGACAAAATTTTCGAAATTAGAAAAATCCTGAGAAAACACAAGACTGTGGAAATAGCCTATAGAAAGCACTTCAAACAATTCCGTGTCAGGAGCACGGAAAACAATTCCGTGTCCAGGAGCACGGAATTTTGGCAAAATCCGTGCTCCTGGACACGGATTTTGTGTCCTTAACATCCGTGTCCAGGAGCACGGAATTTTTGGAGATCATGTGGGGGAACATAGGTACGCTCCCTTCATATCATACAATGCTGGAAACTTCACGGCTGTGTTCATACCATATAATGGTGGAAACTTCACAGCTGTGTTCATGATGGAGGAAACTTCACAGCTGTGTTCATATCATATGATGGTGGAAACTTCACAGCTGTGTTCATGATGGAGGAAACTTCACAGCTGTGTTCATATCATATGATGGTGGAAACTTCACAGCTGTGTTCATATGAAGCGAAAGCCCATTGGGAAACTCCAACTCCCATCGTCATTGTGACACAGCACTCCACAGCACACAAATGAACACTGCACATAACGAAATTGCATTTATGCCTCACCCGTGCAAGGGAGCAGCCCTAAATGGTGCCCCAATGGGGCAGTGCGGTGGGACGGTACCATGTTCAGGGTACCTCAGTCATGGAGGAGGATGGGAGAGAGCACTGGTTAATTACTATCCCCACCAACCTGGCGGGACGGGAGTCGAACTGGCAACCTTTGGGCTACAAGTCTGACGCCCTAACCGCTTACCCATGACTGCCCCAAGCCATGGGATCCTTGTCCCCTCATTCTTCTTCTCTTTATGTGGTGTTTAGTGACAGCTTGCTTTAAGATGTGCGCTAATGCCATCTACAGCACTGACGGAACTCCATTTATTCCCTATTTATTCCATATTATTGACACCCTAACCGCTTACCCATGACTGCTCATGTCATACAATGGTGTAAACTTCACGGCTGTGTTCATATCATATGATGGAGGAAACTTCACGGCTGCATGGCAATAGCTGTGAGGGACTGTTTGTGTTAGTTAGTGAATAGCTGGGACGGTGCAGTCGATGTCATTGTCAGAATCACACAATGCTTTTGGCAGAAAGTACAGTCTGTACCCAAGAGTGTCTGGGGTTGGAGAGTTAACACACTCAAAACACAAATAAATGTGCGCGTGTGCACACACACATGCATGCATGCATGCACGCACGCACGCACGCACGCACGCACGCACGCACGCACGCACGCACGCACGCACGCACACACACACACACACACACACACACACACACACACACACACACACACACACACACAATGGTTGGACTAGTTAATGCCACATCAAACATCAGTGACTGAAGCAAACAAACAGCCATCTGTCTTCCCTTTCTTCTGTCCTTCTGTTTCCAAAATTAACATTTAAGCAAACTTGGGCCTTTGGAAATACTGTATGTGAATGCTCCAACGTGATCCCAGACCCCTCAGAAGCTAACCAAGAGCACTGAAGCAGAGAAGCAAAGAGAAACTATGAAATTCAATCGGAACATGTCCTGGGGTGTGTTCTCTATTAGAACATGTCTTGTGTTCTTTATTGGAACATGTCTTGTGTTCTCTATTGGAACATGTCCTGGGCTGTGTTCTCTATTGGAACATGTCCTGGGCTGTGTTCTCTATTGGAACATGTCCTGGGCTGTGGTCTCTATTGGAACATGTCTTGTGTTCTCTATTGGAACATGTCTTGTGCTGTGTTATTTGCCTGTCCCATGCTCCATGCATAGCTTATCAGTGCCCATCTTTGCCTTCAAGTTAGTTTCTGTAAGTAATGCTGTATGACATTGAATACTATAATATATGCATAGGCTATATACTATATACTTCCAATATATGTTTTTGGGTGTTTTATGTCTTCTTATATAACGTTTTTGAAAAGGTACGAATACATCAAAGATCAAATGAGAAAATATACTGTAAATAACTTGACAACATAGATAGTTTCAACATGCGGACAAGAAAAGGCATTCTACAGCCTCTACAGCACTTATTCAAATTACAGACAAAGATGTAATTTTGTCACCTTCTACAACCAGGAAATGAGCACTTCCATGTCGATCATGAAAAGGAGACATTGTTGTCTGTCATTGTTGTTGGTGATGTTGTATGTTTATGTCTGTTTTGAAGCTGTTTGAAAAGCCATTCAGGAAACTCTAATGCCGGGTTTGATTCCACACACAATGGCCTAAGTGCAGACAGGAATTTGTCACAATTGTCAGGACTATGGCTGCCCAAGTGTTGATCTTTGCTTTTATTTGCACTTCTCTCTCTCTCTCTCTCTCTCTCTCTCGCTCTCTCTCTCTCTCTCTCTCTCTCTCTCTCTCGCTCTCTCTCTCTCTCTCTTTCATACACACTTTCTTTCTCTCTCTGTCTTTCATACACACTTGCTCTCTCTCCCTTTCATACACACTTTCTTTCTCTCTCTCTCATACACACACTGTCTCTCTCTATCTGTCTGTCTGTCTGTCTGTCTGTCTGTCTCTCTCTCTCTCTCTCTCTCTCTCTCTCTCTCTCTCTCTCTCTCTCTCTCTCTCTCTCTCTCTCTCTCTCTCTCTCTCTCTCTCTCTCTCTCTCTCTCCCACATACTTTCTTCAATGTTACAGGCCGATGCCACACATTCACTTTTTCATCCTCTGTACAGCACACACACACACACATGCTAGCACATTCACATGTTATGTTGTTTTTTGGGCACACAATTTAAAAATGATCATACATTTACAAGCATCAATTTGAACTGCTAAGCTATTCAGAAATGATTCTGTCAAACAGGGGCAATTCTAGCACTTGATCTTGAGTGCTCAGCCCCCAGAAAGTATCTAGTAATACCTACATAGCATGTGTGCATGGCCCCTAAAACACTACACACAATCTGAGAGCAAATCCTTTAAAGCCCCAAAACTAGAAAATAATATCCCATTTAAATCTTCATATCCTCTTGGAGGTGCAGACGTTTTGTGTCATCACGCATGCACGCACTCACACATTACTACCAGAAAAGAATCTGACAGAAAGGTCAAATGTAGGTGGACCTGTTTAGGTTCTACAGGAACTTACATTTGAAAGCCTGGTACCATCAGAATATACAGAGTGCAGTACGACCACATTCACAAAGAAGGTGACTTATGAAGTGGAAAAGATTTACAGTAAACAGAAAAGACAAGACAGTACAATCTCACGCTAAATGAATCTGAAGCATTGAAATGGCTATCAAATAGAGAAGACATACTAATTAAGAGTGCCGAAAAAGGTGGTGTCGTCTGCGTTTGGGATAAGAAGAGATACATAAGTGAAGCATTGCGCCAATTACAGAATACTCATTATTATTCAATGCCCCCAGTTAACCCAATGGAGACAATGGAAAGAGTTTTAAATAAGATTGAAGAAATAAAAAATATTGGTTCCTGTGTTATGGTAACAATGGATGTTGAATCACTTTATAGCAACATTGTTCATGATGAAGGTCTGGAGGCTCTAAAGCGCTACCTTCACAGTGGGTTTACATGCAGTGTTCAATCTCGCCCTCCAACTCGTGCCTGCAGTTCACCTAGGGAGCGCTGTCGAGACAGCAGAGCTCATAAGGCTGGCGCTAATAACTGACAATTGTGCTCGCTGTCGGCTGAAACTTGACAATATTACTGTAAGTTCTGAGAAACCAATGTGGATTTAAATTAAATGTACAATAACCTGGGAGTTATGTCCTTCTGATTTCCTACAGCTTTGGCATTTATGAGTCAGGCTCTGCTAGCATCTTGCTAACAAAATTGCTTTACGGCCGTCGTGATCACAGCAATGCAGCCAGCCGACCAATCCAAACGCAGTGTGTGAAGCCACTCGTGACGTCATATTGACAATAAAGACGTATTTTACAAAGATCCAGCGAGTTTAAACATTCAAACTAAGTGCTGTTTGACAGGATAATCTATCCTGCCTTTTGGAAAAATAAAATGAAACGATGATACCAATTCTCTCCCAAAGCAATGGCAGCATCGTGGTTGAGCTCCATGGGACCCCATTCATTCTAACAGCCTCTGCGCTCCTTGGCGCTCCTCTGCGCTGTCTGGATGGCGCCACTTAGTGGACAGTACCACCCGGAAAAAGTCGCGAGATTACTCTCTCGTACTACCCATAGACCCTCTCTGCTACCTTGGATCCAGACCAGATGACCTCATGTCCCCTACTGACTTTATCGTGCAACTGACGGAGTGGACTTTGAAAAATAATGTTTTCCTCTTTCAGGACAAATTATACAAACAAGAAAAAGGGACCGCCATGGGTGCATGCTTTGCTCCCAACTACACAAACTTGTTTTTAGGCATATGGGAGGAACATTACATCTTTTCAAACCAAAACCCATGTGGTGGGGCAGATTTATTGACAATGTCATAATATTCTTCTCTGGATCAGAGGAAGAACTCCTCAACTTTCATGCCTATGTGAACAGATTGAATGAGAACTTAAAGTTAAGTCTGGAATACAACACAAAAGTGATCAACTTCCTGGATCTCCAGATATCCAAAGACAGTGAAGGCTTTTTACACACTTCCATTTTCAGAAAGTCAACAGACCGCAATACTGTATTGCACGCCAACAGCTTTCACCCTCCCTGGCACATTGAAAACATGCCCTATGGCCAGATTCAGAGACTAAAGCGCACCTGTGACTCTGAAGAGGATTTCTAGGTTCAGTCTGTCAACATGCAAAAGCGTTTTAAGCAGAGGGGCTATCAGACTCACACTCTCACCCAGGCCCATAACAGAGCACAGTCACTGGAGAGGAAGAATCTGCTGAGTCCAAAATCAAAAGAATAACAAACGCAAAAACCCTACGCTATAGCAAAGAGGCAGTTCAGATCAAACAAATAATCAAGAAAAAATGGAACATTATTGAATGTGACCCCACCCTAAGAGAAATATTCACAGAGCCACCAGGAATCAGCTTCAGAAGGGCCCCCACAATTAAAGATAAACTTGTGAGGAGTCACCTTCCTGCTGAGAGAAAAGAGACTTGGCTTTGTCAACTGAAGGGCAACTATCCTTGTGGTAATTGCAATTACTGTGACAATATGGTAAAAACAAACATTTTTACAGATGTATTTAACAACAAGACATACCCCATTAACAGTTTCATAAATTGCAATACCACACATGTAATACGTATATAGACTGAAATGCCCTTGTGGCTATTTATATGTGGGACTCACTAAAAGGAGATTCCGAGACAGAGTGTCTGAGCATAGATATGCAATCAGGGTAGGGAATTTGAACTACCCTATGGCCAGACACTACAAAGAAGCACATCATGGACGGGACACGAGTCTACGCGCAGTGGGCATTGAGGCTGTGTGCTCAGATGTCAGAGGTGAATCAAGAGACTCAAGAGAAATCAAGAGACTCAAACAAAGATAAATGTTCTGGATTGATTGACTGAAGGCCACAAATTATGCCGGTCTAAACGAAGACTTTGACCTCCTTTTTTTTATAAATGTTTTGATTATGATACTGATAATATAATAATGATAGATGTTGGCTTTATGCAACACTTTTTGACATTGACATATGGAGTACATTTAGTGATCCGATGCAGTATTTAGTTAAATATTGATGACTTTTATTCGCCAAGCTAATTACCCTTTATCTATCCATGTCTTTCTAGTGAATCCTCTATTCCAGTGATCCGTATCTCGAAAGTGTCTTTGCTAACGATGGTAGCAACGTCCTTCGTAAGAGCGACTCAACTCTCTCTCGACAGCGACGCTCACCACTAAATCCAAGGGAATGGTGTTACGTCTTAAGTCGGTCTTAAGACGCTTAGCAACGACAATAATCGAGAAACGGACCCCAGGATGGTGCATGCATCTTGTTTACAGCAATATGCTGACCCTGATGCTTTTAACTTGTACAAACTAAACTGCCATGTTGCTATACAACATGGTTGGTCTCATCACTGCCCCTTGTGGCTTGGAGTAGACCTAGTGGCTCTCATGGCCCAGGATACTGCACCTGAGGACACTCATATAATTAGATGACTGTGTGCTTATCTTACACACCCTGATCAAGGCCACAGCGCCGAAACGCGTTGGTGTTTTTTAATGCATTTGCCTTTTAAAAAGGTTTGTTTTTTTACCACATTAACCAACTGAACTGCCTGGACCAAGGATTTTTTTCCTTCAGTCTTTTTTGGTCAAATGTAGCTGCTGGAATGGCGGTCACTGTGTGTGTGTGTGTTTGTGTGTGTGTGTGTGTGTGTGTGTGTGTGTGTGTGTGTGTGTGTGTGTGTGTGTGTGTGTGTGTGTGTGTGTGTGTGTGTGTGTGTGTGTGTGTGTGTGCATCTTCAGGAACTCAGAGGTGACAGTCTGCAGATTGGAAACACTCATCCAATTCCTCACCCTTACAAAGACATTAAACTCTTGACCTTCCGTAGATCTGTCATCTATTGGGCCCGCCTGCTTTATGTCTTTTATGTCTCGGCTTGCTTATCAGCATTATTGGATTCAAATAATCATATACTCTACGTCATGCCCATATTTCTGGAAACGTTGCAGCAAAATTCAGTCTGTCCACACTCCATGTCCTCCATTCCAAATTGCCCTTGGAATGGGATCGCCAATGACTCAGCCCTGATGACGAAGACGGTTTGATTGATTGTTCAACCAGTAGCAGAGGAAGGTTTCAACCATCTACCAGTAGCACAGAGAGGTTTTTGATAGACATGTATTAAGCCTGCTCTGCTCTCTGAAGTTCCCGATTATGACATATGCGCTGACTAGAAGCTGAGTTAATATTAAATTATTTTTTAAACTCTTCAAAAAACTGACATAATACTAGGCTAGAAAATGACACAAAGCATTAACATCACATCCGAACCAAACTACTCTTCAGCACATTTACGTTGAGCAATTATTCTTCAAAGGGCTGCAAATGTAAGTCTAATTCAAATGTCAGCTCTGTACAGGCCATTCATTTGATTTTGATCAGTTTGGCTATGTAAATTAATAACATTATGAAAAGACTTGCATTTAAACATAGAAGAGTAAGGAGAAAGCAAAAACCAGATCTGACTGAAATATACAAACATGTTTTTGCTTCTTATTGCTTGCATAAAGCAGAAAAAAGGTAATTATACAATGTGCGTGTGTAATTTGACTATTTGTCTGAATCTAACATTTTCAAACTGATATAAATTACATGTTCCTTTGAAAATCCCATGTGTAAAATTTGATTATAGCAGTTTTTGTAGTGTATCATGTTCTAAATGTTCCATATGAATGCTGCAATCACGGTTACAATTTGTTCAATACGTGTATGATTGGGAGGTCTTTGTATTCCACTTGGGGGTATTGTTTGTAGTGTGTGTGGAGGGACCTATTCCTGTATGGACATGCATATCTATACATATATTTGTGTGTGTACGACAGAATAATTGATGCCCCGGCTTATGGTTGTGTGTGTGTGTGTGTGTGTGTGTGTGTGTGTGTGTGTGTGTGTGTGTGTGTGTGTGTGTGTGTGTGTGTGTGTGTGTGTGTGTGTGTGTGTGTGCGCGCATGTGTGTGTCTGCCTGAGTTAGGGATTTCTTTCTGCCCCCACTCTTCCACTAACATGTGTGTGTGTGTGTGTGTGTGTGTGTGTGTGTGTGTGTGTGTGTGTGTGTGTGTGTGTGTGTGTGTGTGTGTGTGTGTGTGTGTGTGTGTGTGTGTGTGAATATGTGTGTGTGTGTGTGTGTGTGTGTGCGTGCGCGTGTGCGTGCGTGTGTCTGTGTGTCTGTGTCTGTGTCTGTGTCTGTGTGTGAGAAAGAGGGGGAGTTTATTTTGTACTTTGTGCCCCCACTCCTAAGTGTTTTACTGGGATGTTCAAATCTATACTGCACACCTGACTCGTGACAGGAGAGACAAGGTCAGATCAGGAATAAAAGGAATGCACACACGCCCGCACATACACACACACTTGACTGTGGAAAAGCTCGTTCTTCTCCTGTCAGGATGACGTTACAATTTCGAGTGTCGGAGGATGGATGGTCAGGAAACCGTAATTAAACTTCGAAGCGTTTTTATTTTCGACAAAACAAAAAGGTGCTCGTGGGCAACGTCAAGGACATTAACAAAACTCGACTGGCAACTCAAAATACTCAATACAAAAGTCAAAGCACAACTTCTGACACTTTGTTACCGCTCTCAGCAGCAGCTACTTTTAACAACATTTCTGAAGACAGCTCACTCCGGTAAACAGCTGCTTCGCCTATCTCGCTCACTCTCAACAATGAGCTGGGTTTTACATACCCTTCACTACGCAGGCAATTATTCAATTAACCAATGCAGACACAAAACTCACAATTGGCCCGTACCATTTCTCCAGGACCTTTCCAAAACAAAACGCCAGTTACAAAATCATATTGACAAACATTGCCCATTGTTGCCCACAGAATCCCCACACCAAACAGACATAATTCACAAACATTATAGGCCTACACAACATGAAACATTTAGAGTCCGATCATTCAACACATGTCCATTTCAGTGCACGACATCAGACGATGGAAATGCTGCCACAACGGTGCGCGCTCCCGTGTAGCAGTGTCGTGCGCAATTGGAGAGGAGAATGCAATTCTGAGCGGTGTGTCTGTGCGTGTCCAACTGTCCAGCTCTGCCCGCTCCTCGCGGTGCACAGTAAATACCCAAGTTCACCAAAATAAAGAGTGGTTTAAAATCAGTGAAAAGTGGCGAGGTCACCTTTTCACATTGACGAACACGTGTTGAAAACAGCCAGCCAGCCCACAGACACATACATCACAGACCCACACAAACAACCAAATGCTTCACATACAGGGCTCTAAATTAACTTTTTCCACCACCAGCCAATTTGGCTAGTGGACATTTTTTCTTACCAGCCAAACAGAAGTTCAACTAGCCATTTTTTTTAATCTCGCCAAAATAAACTATGCATTAGGCTAGTTTTTTTTTTTTCTAATTAAATGGTCATTTTGTCCAACTGTTTCTACAACACAGATACACTATAGGCCTGCATAGGCTACTATATGCCTACATAATAAGCATATTATAGGCTATATATTTTTTCATTATTTTTTAACTTCTGCTTTATTTTTTACTTTCATTACTTAGGCCTAATTAATTTGATTAGTTTTTGTTCAATTCCTCTGAAAGCAGCTGAATCACATCACACAAGCCACTCACATAACAGACCTTTAACATAGGCCTACAGTGACCAAGCACACAGCCAAACACTACAAAACCTCACATACGCACACCCCAAGGAAGGAGAGGAGAGAGGAGGAGCTCTTCTCTACCATGCGCAGCAAAATGAAAAGAAGCCTAGTTTAATTAAAAGTAAATAATATCTCGGGAATCTTCGCTTCCTTTGTTACTTCCACAGCTTCGTCGTTGGTTGCTTTTTTTTTTCTTTTCGATGGCGTGGGCTTTCCAACTTAGTTGCGCCAAGACTCTGAACATTTCAGAAGACAACTGAACTGACAGCTACGGTCACACTACTCTGACAGTCGGCTCTCCTCCTCTGCCCTGGTCGCTATTTCGTTCCACAACCACTCATTTTTAACGTCACTATTTACAATTACTACTAGCATTCACCAAACACAGAACCTTGCTCTAACCCCCGCCACATTCTCATCACTCGCAGAAAACAGAAGTAGCGCTATGCATAATCTGCGTAAGTCCTGTTATTGAAACGGTCAGGGTCTCGCTGCTTAAAAAATGCAGCCTGTTACAGCAAGGTTCATATAGTAATAATAACAGTAGTGACGTTAAAAAGGTTGTAACGAAAGCGACGAGAGCATAGGAGGAGAGCTGCTTGTCAGAATAGTGTGAGCGCAGCTTAGCTGACAGAAGGCTGGTCGTCTGAAATGTTTTCAATCCTGGCGCGCGCAACAGCATGGAGTCGACGCTCGATGCACTGGAAAGCCCACGGTTGGAGTCTACCTCGTGACGCTAGTGCCCATGGGTAATGTAGGAAATCTCGCCGTATAACGTTCG
>NC_085876.1:16824013-16841513 GCF_034702125.1 Engraulis encrasicolus | reverse complement strand
TGTTCCCAAGGCTGAATGTTTCAAAATTAAAACAGGACATATGGGATGTTTGTGAAGTGAATAGATGTAGAAATCATTGAAGGAACTCCGGCAGAGACTATAAATCATGGCTTTAAAGGTACACTGTGTAAGATTTTTAGTTGTTTATTTCCAGAATTCATGCTACCCATTCACTTATGTTACCTTTTTCATGAATACTTGTAGAGAAAAACAAGAGACAAAGGATTGAAGAATAAAAACCGAAATGGTCTTCATCAGTGTTCCAGTAGCCTATGGCAATCTTCATGGCTGCAGAGCGATGAAGAGGTGATGGGGTCCCATTCCGTGTGATGTAATTTGTGTTTGCCACTTTAGGATGGGGCCCAAAGGTCATGGATGCAATGTTGTGCAGAGTGAAGTAGTTTGATTGTTTCCTTTCCCCTCCAGAATTTTTGTTTTCTCAGCCAGCCACATTCCATTCCATATCTCATTTCGCCATTACCATCGCAAATACCATTGTCATAAACTTAGACACACATGGAGTACATTTCTTGAAATCATAGTTGCTAAGAACATTAGCTACTCTGTTGTTTGCCATGCAATTTCCCATTGGCAACTACCCAAGTTGCTAACTGGCTAACAACTACACTTTCGAGAAATGCACCTCTGGTCATTGCATTTACCATACCATGTAGGAAAATAGTCATACATAAACTTAGACATGCGTTTATTGTATTCATAAATTCATTCCAACATTGCAAAATATATTTACGTGTACATAGAGGCAATGAATATAAATAGGCGCTTTACACATGACTGTTTTTTGTTTTTGAGATGGCTGAGGGTGGCGATGTGCGAGTAATAGATCATCTGGCTTTCTGATTGGCACCAGCCCATACTGGGATCCACTTTTGAAAATACAAAAAAGAAACAAAAAAAACTTGGAGAAGATATGTCGTCTCTGGTCAGTGAGATTGGTCTTTGGCATTGCAGAAAGAGCCTGCACGTTAAAAAAAACATCCATTAAAAGCCACACATACACAATCAGAAGTGACTTTGAACACTCACTTGAACATAAAACTTCAAGGATGAAAACGGATTATACATGTGCTTTTTTTACTTTTGCCAACGACAATCATAAAAAATACACATTCACAGACCCAATTTCCTCATCACCCTATGGTGTTGCAAAATCAACAGAAAGAAAATGTTGAAAACAGTCTAGTTTTTTCCCCCTTATCTCTTTCATGAAGGCTGTTGATAGTAGTGGCTGATATCACAAAATCACCATTTCCATGTAGTGCAATTATGCAACCCACTTCAGCAAATATCTTGTAAAAACCTTTTTCAGGACCAATTACTTCAATCAACATCCACGGAAACTAATCATTCCAATCTCTTGAGAGTGATTGGATGGGTAGAGAAGGGTTTTTTTTGCACAACTTAAATATACTCAAGGGCCCTTGGTAAAGGCATCTAGTCTGAGGGTGCATCCCAATATGTGTCCTTGCCTCCTCCACTTGTGCTTGTCTCCTCGTCCCGCCTCCTGGCCCCTCCTCCGTGGAGAAAACGATAAAGTTTCCCAGCTGTCAGCCTCGCCACAACAACTTTTGAGGGACTGTTTTTCATTCACCATCCCAATTGCAAATGAGGAAAAAGACTTTACAATTGAGCTTTTGCAAGATATTGAAATATAATGCTGTTGTCAGTGATGTCATCATGACGAGAAGCAAGTGGAGGAGGCAAGTGGAGGAGGCAAGGTCACATATTGGGATGCACCCCCTATGTTCTGCTTGCCCATACGGTATTCTCGTCTGCATACTGTAAATTTTTCCCCATCTCTCAAAATCCTTCAATGTTCAATGCTTTAAAAAATATATTGTTACATACAGTATAACGTATGTGCCTATCAAAATACATCAATGTAAAGTTAATTGTGGGGGCACAGGACGGTACTACTGGTTATAATTTATATTTTCCCCGTTAAAGGGGCACAAGGTAGGATGATGTCGTTTGCGCGGTGCCCGTGCTGTTCAAATAAACTCGCTGTGAGAAGATTTTTCATCACGGAATGCCAGCTGTTTATACAAATCTGAATACGGTATGTAAACCAATTTTTCGTATGAAAAGTGTTTCACGACACTCCTTCAGACTGCTCAGTCAAAAAGTTGCACTCTGGGTTTTATGACAGTGGACTGTGGAAGTGGTCGCGACAGTCATTGTTCACTCACTAATGAATCGCATAACCATCAGCTTAATTAAACTTTTAATCCTACCTGGAGCCCCTTTAAAGACCACAAACTGTATATTTTGAATTAAGAATCATGTGTGACATCATCGGGTGATCAAAGAACTCACATGGAAATGCATACAGGTGGGGACAAACACAGTTCAAACTCACATAAGACAAATTAATAATTTGAAATATGATACATCATTGGATCTTTGGAAATGGAATAAATTTGGGTTGTTGAAACTAAGTACACGTTTCATTTAGGGAAATAATGGATGTTGTCAATATGTATGTGTATAAAAAATTGAGAAGCTGGCATACCATAACCCTTTTGCACAGAGCTTCTGTTAGGCTATAATCTTAGGGCTTCCGCACACCGGCTCCGACAAAGTGCTGAGCACTGCTCAGCTAAAATTCGATTCCATTGTTTTCAATACAACCACACACACTGGCGCCGATCTCCGCGGACATTCGCCGATGTCGGATAGCAATTAGAGACAAGTTCTATTTTGTAGGCGCCGCCCATTGACTATCAATGCAATTTTCGTGTGAAATTGGGTTTGGGGGTCCGAATTCTGTCGGAAGCAAAAGTGCGCCGCACTTTGTCGGAGCCGGTGTGCGGCCGGCCTTACTGTCACCAAAATTGTTGTGATGATGTAGTTGAGTCTTTTCAGCAGTGAGTGAATGGGTCCATTGGTGAGCCCATCTGCGCAAAGGGGCTATGTGTATTTGTTTCCATGGATACCGTAGCAGACCAACGAACGTACGGACGAGAGAGAGAGAGAGCGTTTTCCATCAGGCCTGCAGTGTGGTTTTGCATGGTTAACACACACAATTTAACCTTTTCCATTGGCTGCCCAGAGTGCAATTTGCAAAGTGATGGAGTGTGGCTTTAACCTTTTCACATATTCACTGCTTCTCTTCAGACTTCTGTTGGCCTGTTCAGCCTTCCATCCAAAGTGTGAGTCTGTGTGTGTGTGTGCGTGTGTGTGCGTGTGTGTGCGCGTGTGTGTGTGTGTGTGTGTGTGTGTGTGCGTGTGTTTGAGCACGCGTGTATGTGTGTGTGTGCGTGCGTGCGTGCGTGCTTGTGCGTGTGTGTGTGTGCATGTGCGTAGGTGCGTGTGTGTGTGCGTGCATGTGCGTAGGTGTGAGTGTGTGTGCATGTGCATGTACGTGTGGGTGTGCGAGTGTGTGTCTCTGTCTGTCTGTGTGTGTGTGTGTGTGTGTGTGTGTGTGCGTGTGTGAGTGAGTGTGAGTGAGTGTGTGTGTGTGGCTTAGTTGCCCTTAATCTACTGATTCTGTCCTCAATGAGGTTTCAGGTCACTGGGATTGAGCTTGTTCTCTCAGGACAGGTGCTCACATACTGCAGCTCCTGCACTCGGACAATATCACATATACTAAATTGCACACCAAGACAACCATACAGCCAAGACTTGAAAATTAGCAGAGCTTGAAATGACACTCGTAGGGGCAGCGACATTTTAAAGGGTTTTGTCGGACACTTCCCCATTATGTCCACCTCACACCTCGCTCACTTTTCCATTGGTTATAGAATCCTGTGGAAAAGGACTATGGCTACAAATAATGTCCCTAAACCTTGTTTCCTTTTCTTGGGGATTGCAGGCCAGCATATGATGCTATATGATACAATGCAAAACGATACGATGCGATACGACGTGATGCGATGCGATGCGATGCCATGCGATGTGTACATCATCCTGTATTACTTCAGATATTTCAGCACCATGGACAGCAAGGCCAAGGCAACAGCTTTACACCAAACACTCACATGGGTGAACTAGGGAAGTAAAATAGTAAATAACAATAATAACAATAATAATAATAATAATAATAATAATAATAATAATAATAATAATAATAATAATAATAATAATAATAATAATAACATTAATAATAATAATGATAATAATAATAATAATAATAATAATAGGCCTGTAACGGTAAATAAAATAAATAGTAGATCTCTCCTACTTTTAGGAGATTTAGTCTTTCCAGCTCTTTCATGTCAAGAATCCTAATATCACAAAATATTCCACGTCCTCGTCTTGTTCTTGTTTCACCATTTGCCTTGTATATTCCTAAAGGGACACTGCTCACCCCCGCCCAAAGGGGTAGCAATACAACATCCCCATCTGATCGTTTCAGCACCAAGGACAGCTACCAAGCCAAACACATGCACTTCACAGCAAGAATTCAAACAGATGGAGACTGCAGACAGTCTGTTTTCCCCCAAACTAAAGTACTCATAGTCAAGTGCTCAAAGGGAATGAAAAAAGAAAACTGGTTCCCATCGTTCATGCCAAGGAGCCAATCAAAAGAATCGATTGGTTCACAAATGACACAACACTAATTATTCTGTTGTTGTTGTTTTTTGTTGTTGTTTTTTTGCTAGGAAAACTCTTTGGCAATACTTCAACGAAAGTTAAATTTATGAATTGGTGTTATAATAAACTATTTTTTTAAACGGTTGTTTGTTTTGCAATATTGAATATTGGTCTATACACCAACCTAAAGCCATCTTTTATTTTTATTTTTAAATGCATACTTGCCTCATTCGTCGTCTCACACACCTTGCATAACACACACGCACACAAACTCACAACATAAGAAGAAACTGTGTTTTTCCCTCTATTGTCAGCATTACCATGGACTCCATTTGTCTTAATTATACTTTCAGTGAGTTTCCATGACAGAGCAAAGCATGCAGAATTACTGTCCTGTGTCCCATTCATATCTGTTAGAGGTGGACATCTGTGATGTAATGCTGCAGCCATTTCAAAGAGATAGGAAAAGTTGTGAATCCAATGCAGATTCAAAAAGCTGATGCATGGTGAGACTTCCCTTTTAGATGCATCCTAGCATCTCTATAAGAGGGTATGTCCGTCCGTCCGTCTGTCTGTCTGTCTGTTTGTCTGTCAGTCGGTGGGTCATTCTGTCGGTCCGTCTGAAACGTATTCTTCAATGTAATTCCCTCCTGTCTCCACAAGGTGACAGTGCATAGACTGACGCATCTTTGTCCGCCTGTCGTACTTGTTATTTTCCAGTTATACACTATTTTGGTCAGTGCCCTACAGAGGAGAAACATCAGTATGGGTGATGCCTTTATGAGCTCTCATGCAAATTGTGCAATGAGGGAATGTTTTGTAGATGACAACCAGTGGCATTGTGGGTTGTTGTCTGAAAGTTTGTTTTTCTCTAAAAAGTCAATGAAATAGCACAGTGTTACTGGTTCATTAATGAGAACATCTTGGAAGCAATTCTTTCATAAATGTTTTGGACATACAGAAGGTCATTTTAAACCCATCTCATGTTTTTTTCACATTTTCATTTTTTTTCTTCAGAACAAAATCCTATTCAACACCCAGACACACATACACACAGGCAGAATATGCGCGCACACGCACACATGCACACACACACACACACACACACACACACACACACACACACACACACACACACACACACACACACACACACGCACGCACGCACACACACACACACACACACACACACACACACAGGCAGAATATTCCAACAGAGAAGAGAGTAAAAGTTCCCTACTCATTGCCAAGACATTAGGAGTAACTGGGGGAAAATGATATCCTCAAGCATGATGATTAAACAGCATCAACTTTTAATTAAAGTGGACCAGGATGAGAGCGATGTTCATTTCTGCCCTAATTACCGTCGGTCCACCCCAAGGAAGAGAGGCGATTAGATAGGGCGAGGCTCCCTGGAGCACATGTGATCTGACCACCACTCATCCACCACCACCACTACACTACTCCATCAGCTGAAGCCTGTGGTTCCCCACCACCACTCTGCCGTTTGAAGTCCACTGAAATCTCTCTCTCTCTGTCTGTCTGTCTCTCTCTCTCTGTCTCTCTCTCTCTCTCTCTCTCTCTCTCTCTCTCTCTCTCTCTCTCTCTCTCTCTCTCTCTCTCTCTCTCTCTCTCTCCTCTCTCTCTCTCTGCTTCATCTAATCTTTGAGGGGAGTCCAAGCAAGCTGCACGCAAGCAAGGGGAGTCCAACCAAGCAGAGGCTGCAAGACCCCAGGAGGTCAGCTTTCTGATAACCGCACACACGCACACGCACACGCACACACACACACACACACGCACACGCACACGCACACGCACACGCACACGCACACGCACACGCACACGCACACACACACACAGTGGAGAACTGCAGAACTCAATTCCTGAACTTCTCTCAGAAGGCTTTTTCTTCAAAAGTACAGTATGAGACTGTTATGGATTAGTGGGTCCAAAATTGAGTCATCATTGTTTCTCTCCAGCTCTATGAAGGAATAGATTTTCTTACCATACTGTAATCCATTTCCAATGTCTGTTTATTGCATATAAATGGAAATCATCTGTTTCTTTTTCCACTGCTGTGTCCATTTTCATTTTTCCGGTTCTGATTCTGTTAAGTAGTGCAAATTCATTGGCTGAGTATAGCACCATGGCAACGGTAATGTCCTGACGTACAGAAACGAGAGCTTTTGTGGTAACATGCAGAGCCCTCTGATTGCCTGCCTGGGCTTATATGTGTCGTTTTCTCCCCTTTCTCCTTTGTGAACCAAAACCACAGACCACAAGTATTAATCTGTAGCCCTATAATCAGTTTCCTTTATCCAGTGAAAACAGTGGAAAGTGGGAAGTGATGTGTGACAGAAAAAAAGAAAAATCATGAAAAGAAAGAACGGCTCAAGGTATAGTGGAAAATGAATTGAAAGAAATAGAATAGCAATAGAAAGAAGTATGAATACATGAAATAAAGATACCCAGAAAGGCAGAAAAAGAAAAAAAGCTAAGACTATGTGTATATATTTTGGTTTAGAAGTGCACATAAAGAAGTCTATTTACTGGGATCTTGATTGCAGGATTTGTGGCTCAGCCATCATTTGTTCTTCAAGCATCAGCATTGTTGAGCAGTGTTTACTTAAGCTGCGCTCATAGATTTTACAACTGTTTTGAGCACACACATGCACGCACGCACGCACACACCCACGCATGCACGAACGCACACACGCTGCACGCACACACGCACATACACATACACATACACGCACACGCAACACGCACACACCTCAAGCACACGCACACGCACACACAGTCAGCCCTCCATTGTAAACATTGTCAACTTCTGTTGAGTTCTCAGCTTTGTGCAAAATCAGACTTCAGAGCCGTAAAACCACCAAGATCATTAAAACCCAGAGAGACATAATGTTCTTGCAAGCTCTGCCGTTTTTGAGGGGTCTTTTATACTTTTGTTCTGTTGAATAATCTTTACAGTTTGCAATAAGGACAATCAGCGTTACGTGTCAAAAACAAAATAATGAGAAGAAAATAAAAAGAAACATATCATAACTAACTGTGAAGTCTATTTCCTTTGCTTTAATGTGCTACAGTAAACACAAAGTTTCAGGACTGCATAAAAGCCATGCATGTTTAAAAATCTACCTTAAAATCAATTTTTGTATTGCTATCTGTTGAACCTCATTTATTCTACCGTAACTCTATCGATAAGAATGTACTGATACATCAGCAGAATGTGCCCAAGTAGTTAAAATTTCATCCAAAAATGATTTGTTCGGCTCTGTCTTGAAGACCTACTCCTCTTTTCCCCAATATGCATCTATTTCTCTTTTGATCTCCATATTTTACACACACTTCACTGATCTTACTCCTCCTGTTCCACTGTGTGATTCATTTTTCTTTGAATGTTGATATCAATGAGATTTTTGGATCAAGGAGATTATTTCTCTGGCCTGGCCTTCAATCTGAACTAACACAGGCACACACACAGACACACGCAGACACACACACACACACACACACACACACACACACACACACACACACACACACACACACACACACACACACACACACACACACACACACAGACACACACACACACACACAAGGGGCTGCTGACAGCTTTGGCTGGGCCCGGGACAAAGTCATTTGAAAGGGCCCCTCACCCAATACATTCGATGTAATGAGGGCCCCTGGACCCGGCACATCTGACCCCTTTGTCCCCCCCTTGTCTGCTTCCCAGACACAGACACACGCGCACAGACACACGCGCACACACACACACGCACGCACGCACGCACGCACGCACGCACGCACGCACGCACGCAGGCCACACACACACACACACACCAAGCTGTGATATCATTGGCACTGACACTTACATTTCCATATGACCAGACCTCTCTGCAGCCAATCCACAGTGGATCAAACTCCATTTCCTCCTTACCATCTATCGCACTATATCTCTCTTTTCTTCCTCCTCTCTTCTCCATCACTCTGTCTGCTCCAGTCTTTTTTCTCTTGCTCTTGAATGAGCTTTGAAGGTTTGAGGAGGAAACTGTGTGAATGATGTATGTATACGTGTATATGGATGGGGCCAAGCTGGGTGTAGAGTGAGTGCATTCCAATATGCAAACTTGCGCCCTCCCCTTGTGCCTGTGGCCTTGTACCAGGAAGTAATATGTTGTGATGACATCACTGACAACAGCATTGTATTTCAATATCTCGCAAAAGCTCAATTTGTCTTTGACAAAGAGACTTTGACTTTGAGACTTTGTCTCGTTTGCAAACTGGATGGTGAATGAAGAATAGTCCCCCAACAATCGTTGTGGCTAGGCTGATAGAGGGGAAACTAAATTGTTTTCTACACGGAGGCGGGGCGTCAGCAAAACCTGAGGCCACAAGCAAAAGTGGAGGAAAGGAGTCGACATGTTGGAATGCACCCCTGTGTGTATACATGCATGAAAATAGCGCTAACATGCTTCTATAATTGGGTTTCCGTCGTGCGTGTGTGTATTTGACAGGTTCATTCCACTGCGTCCATGATGGGAGTCCGTCTCTTGTCCATGCTTATCTTGAGTAGTCTTATTTCACACTGTGCCTGTGTGTGTGTGTGTGTGTGTGTGTGTGTGTGTGTGTGTGTGTGTGTGTGTGTGTGTGTGTGTGTGTGTGTGTGTGTGTGTGTATGTGTGTGTGTGTGTGTGTGTGTGAGAGAGAGAGGGGGGGTTGTGTGTGTGTGTGTGTGTGTGTGTGTGTGTGTGTGTGTGTGTGTGTGTGTGTGTGTGTGTGTGTGTGTGTGTGTGTGTGTGTGTGTGTGTGTGTGTGTGTGTGTGTGTGTGTGTGTTTATGCATGCGTGTGTTTGTTTCATTTCCCACATGAGGCGTTGCAGAATCAACCATGTTCTCATGTCAGCCTGTGAAAGTTGGGATGAGACTGGCGTTGCAGGAAACAGGGGATGAAAAGGGCGCCTTTTAAAAATCAATTACCAGGGTGTCGTGTTCCTCAAAAACACGCGGTCGCAAACTCAATGGGACTGGCACAGTAAATTCACACACAAACGCATGCTCACAAGCCCTCATGTACATACGCATGCACGTACACATGCATGTACCGCCCCCCTACACACACACACACTGACACACACACTGACACACACATGCACACACACACGCACTCACGCACACAAACACACACACACGCACGCACGCACACAAACACACACACACACACACAAACACACACACGCACGCACGCACAAACACACACGCACGCACGCACACAAACACACACACACACACACACACACACACACACACACACACACACACACACACACACACACACACACACACACACACACACACACACACACACACATATACATAAAGGATTGAATGGCCATTTGAAGGGGTATTGAGGGGAAATGGGTTTAGTAGCGACAAGTGTCAGTGGTGGGAATCTCATTAGTTACGAATGCAGAGAAGAATAAACTGGAGGAGAGATGTCAGAAGCAGACATTATAAATCTGGCGTTACTTGTGGAATATCATCAGCAGACTTTATGTCAACTGCTCGCCACTTAGGAATGCAATGCACGCAGCTTCAAGCTCTCTTTAATTAGTCTAGGCAGGATTTCTGAAAAGGTGCTTATTTAAGGTCCTGAAGGCAAATCATGTTAATTTTTGGCATACAACTGATTTAGGGGTATTCAAGGGTGCTGAATCCAAATCTGCCGTATGCCGGACGCAAAAATGTACCGAAATGCCTCAAAACGGGCAAAATCCAATATGGCCGCCGCCACCGTGTTAAAATCCTGCAATCACTTTTCTTTTGGACTAAATAAGGTATGAATTTGAAAATAGCACTTATTTTATGTTTTCAGACATGGGGAAAGCCATTATGTCATCAGATTTAAGCTCAGATTGGAGGAAAATGCTTATGTCATTGGCTGGCAGCCATTTTAAAAGCAGAGAGCCTCATATTGTCAACGATTTTTAACATTCTTACTAATCTTTCAAGATCCACAGAAAAAAAGGCTCTTTGTTTCTGTGAACACAAATACTACAGAAAACCGTTTGTGTCTACCTTTTTCCATTCTTTAGTTATGGGCAGTAGAACATGAGATGACACCACAAAAAGCACAGATTTTTGACCCCAAAATACTGCACTTCTCTCTGCCCATTGCTCATGCTCATTTGCTTTAAGGACATATTGTCTTTGATAGTGTTCATGTTTGATATGCAACATTTTCAGGGGGTTTGAAGGGTGCTTAATGCCTTTAATTCCCATAGTACATCAAAATGAAGGAATCCAATATGGCCGACGTCACCAGTCTACAGTGTACATTTCTTTGATTACACAAGGTAAACTCTTAAGTAGGCCTACATTATGTAGCATCAGGTTTTCGTACAAGGAGAATTAATTTCCATACTCAGATTTAAGAAAGATTATTATTTCAAATTATTTCAGTGTAGACTGAATTCATGTTTGCAACAGGAGATTGTCTTTTCCATAAATTGACCATTTGTATTTAAATCTCTCAATGCATTATTAAAATCCCTTTAATGCATTATACCATGAAAAATGTTCCCACCTCAAACCACCACACAATGTTTCCACACCTCTTCACCCATAAAAAATAAATGACCACAAGAGTCTGAAATCGAATATTTTCTAATATTATCCTTTGTACAATGGGAATTAATGGCTGTGCTCAGATCACTGTATATCTAGGCCTATAAAGGGGATCAAGAGGCAGACTGATGTGAATAATATATAGAATAGAATAGAATAGAATAGAGTGTACAGATAAGGGAGTGGCATTGTGTGTGTGTGTGTGTGTGTGTGTGTGTGTGTGTGTGTGTGTGTGTGTGTGTGTGTGTGTGTGTGTGTGTGTGTGTGTGTGTGTGTGTGTGTGTGTGTGTGTATGTGTTTGTGTGTGTGTGTGTGTGTGTGTGTGTGTGTGTGTGTGTGTGTGTGTGTGTGTGTGTGTGTGTGTGTGTGTGTGAATATATACACAAAGGACATACTCAGGCTGGTATTGCACATCAGTCATCCAAAGTTATTGCATAGATTGTCTTGCTTAATGTACATATTTCAGCTGAGATGGCCACTCTGTGACAATTATAACCATTAATTACAAGGCTGGCCTTTGTTCTGTAGTACGGCAAGAATTCAGCTCAACACATTGCACTGTATCAATTATTTCACAACAACCGGAGGATGGAAGGAGATCAGGGGAACAAGAGATTGTAATGAACAGTCAGACAGTCCATGTGTGTGAAATGTGGTTTTAGTCTTTGGTCCTTACTTTGATGATACATCTGTAGTGCCAATGATACATCTGTAGAGACCCAAGAACTCAGAACCAGGATAATGTCCAAGACAATGTTTTAGCTCTGTGACAATGGGAAGTTCAGAGAGGGCTAGGTCTATTCTCGCTATACACGTAGGTGTGCCTCCTGAAGGCAGCAATGATCTCTTTGGTTTTCTTTTCATTCAGAGCTAGAGAAATTTGTCTCGGTCTCTGTACACCAGGCTGCCACCTTCAGTCCCTTTTGCTGGCTATACTGCAGTCAAGGACGGATAGACTTTAGATGGGGGCTCAGCATACAGCCATGTGGTGATCCAGCCCTGCTGAACAGGGGAGCAGGAGGAAAAGAGAGTATGTCTGTTATCTTCTGTTGGTAGAATTGTGCAAGTATAGACTTTAAATTGGCCTAGTTAAAATATACTGGAATGTACATCTGCAGTGTATCAATAACGGTGCTCAGCTGGAGAGAGAGAGCCAATGGCAGGCAGAAGAGCAAGTGGTAGTTTTAAGGTGCCTAGGCACAGAGATGTAGCCTAGCGCAGCCAGACCCGTACAGCAAAAAGCTGTACCAGGGTCTAGGAGGGCTGGGCAGCAGTGTGGGCGGGATAAACGGTTGCTTCAGCACTCAACGTCACGCAATTGGATGGCAAACAACCAATCCCCACACACTTCTGTGTAACGTCACAGCTGTCTTTCACAACGTACACGCGACACCACGCCCCTTTGTAGGAGAAGCGGCAACTTCGAGCCGTCGTAGCAGTGAATTCGTGTGATGACCACAGTCACAAACAAGTTTCCTAATAAATCGTGTTTTCACTTATACAGTTCAAAAATGCATCGTTTTCAACCACATGGCCCTCCTTGATCAATCAGCGAAATGTCGAGCAATTTGGGGCTTGTTAAGTGGTTATATTTATGATTGTTGTCAACATGGCATGTTCGGTGTTAGCTAGCTAGCTGTATACCCATAACTAATACATGGCTAGCCGCTAGCTCGGTAGACTAGGTGTCATTCCCATCTATTTAGTAAGCGACTTACAGACTTTCAAAGCTCCCAAATGTCTCGTTTTTAATGACATGGATCTTATTAGAATTTGGGGCAGGCATATAATACAAGGCTGGATACCTAGCTCTGCTATTGACGACATGTTAGCTAGCCACTAGCGAGGGCCTCTTTGTAGGTGAAGCGGTAACTTCCAGCCGTCGTAGCAGTGAATTCGTGTGATGACCACAGCCACAAACAAGTTTCCTAATAAATCGTGTTTTCACTTATACAGTTCAAAAATGCATCGTTTTCAACCACATGGCCCTCCTTGATCAACCAGCGAAATATCGAGCAATTTGGGGCTTGTTAAGTGGTTATATTTATGATTGTTGTCAACATGGCATGTTAGCTAGCTGTACCCATAACTTTCCTTGATTGTCGCTCCCAACGCAGGACGCTCCCCGGTCAGCTCGCTCCCACTAGCCAGACTATCGATCCCACCGCCATATAACGGAGCTAGTTATCTTTTTGATGTTAGTTTTTTGTTTCTAACTCTAGTTTTTTGTTTCTAACCCTAACCCTAACCTGGATAGCTCTGTGTTGTTGACGACAGGTTAGCTAGCCACTAGCTTGGTAGACTCGGTGTCATTCCCATCTATTTAGTAAGCTACTCAAAGACTTCCAAAGCTCCCAAATGTCTCGTTTTTAATGGCATGTGTCTTATTAGAAATTGGGGCAGCAATTTCATTCTACACCTACAGTAGTGGTCTGATAATAGCGTGTGACTACCTGGTTCTGTAAAATGCTCAACTTAGCTTACCGAGCTAGTTTAAAACATCGAATAATCAAATGGTAATGTGTTGAGATCTATTTGTGTCCGATAAGTTCATGGTGTATTATTACATCAATCCATGTCAGCCACGAAATGTATTATCATCCAGGCTTTTTAAATTAAGTAAACACTTTCGTGCTGTAAGTAGCACGGACGGACACCATGCTTCTTCTTAGAAAGTTTCCTGTTTACTAGGTAGCCCAGCCCCCCTCGCGATTTGTTTGGCCCTGTCATCGGATAACTTTCAGCCTCGCAAAACGACCGGGGTCCGCTAGACTGCCCCCGGGAGCAAATTCAATTTGCGGTCGCTAGGGGCGTCTAGATTTCTAGGCTAACAGAGATGGGCACTTCCCTGTCTTTCTCACAACACATGAACACAATACTCAAAAATGGACTGCTAATTAACCCATTTTGTCCTACGCCCTTTTTGGGAAAGGGTGCCCTCTTCCTATTAAATCCGCAATGTCTCAGCCTCTGAAGCACATACAAACATGAAATGAGTTACATTTAAAGCCAATACCCTCCCCTTGCATTGTAATGTGTTCATTCAGCTACCCACATAGTTAATAAAACAGCTAAAATCTCAAGATCCTGAAAAACCTATATGTGTTTCCAGGACACAATGGGTTAAGTTATACGAGGAGGAGGTATCAAAAATCAGACTTGGTGACTTGGAATGTCCTTTTTTGAATATTGTGTTCATGTGCTGTGAGAAAGATAGGAGGGTGCCCATTTCTATTAACCTTGCCCAAGAGACTTGACTCCACACTACTTCTGATACCAGTTTATAGGCCTATATATACCAAATATATATGCACATACAGTCACCCTCCTCTACTCTAACCAAAATTGTTTACTTGGTATACTAAGTTAACCTATTCCTAATCACCCCTCCTTGAGTTGCTGAATTGCAGCCAGACTCCGCCTTGAGAATACATGGGTTCTAAATTTTGTTTATAACCTGACTGCGAGGAAGGGGTGTGTGGGCCTGACTCAATATAGAGATTTGATAATGTGGGGCATTTTATGTAACCATGTGACATCTGAATTAGATAGGACTGATCATTGCAAAACGCCATACTTTGCTTTTGTTGCATTTGCAGCCAAAGTGCCATGCAGTGCATGATATTGTGTGTCCTGCCAAATCACTGGAGAGGAGGAGGTTGATAGGCCTAATGGTTGGGAATGAGTTAACATATATCAAGTAAATTCCTCACAATAACATAAACTGTTTTGATCCACGTTTCACCTTTCCACCATTCAAAGATATAATGTAAGCACCGCAATAAAATCGGCAAACAATGAATTCCTAATGCACAAAATGTAGATGTGCATATTATATTTAGGCACATTCAGACTTATGTGTGTACATTTGTCTCATAATGGAGGAGGTGGATTGAGGTGGACATATTGCATCATGTTATAATAAGCATTGAAATAAAAGTGGAAGTAGAGAAAACATTTTCATTCAAAAGAACAGCTTATTGACATGAAAGTCAACTGTCACTTGTAAACATGAATTCAACCTATGAAATCATGTCCTTTGATTCTAATCTTTAATCTGAGTATGGAGATGAATTCTCCATGTATGACAACCTATAGCTACAATGTAATTAAGAGTCCACCTTGTCTGGTGATGGCGTCCATATTCGATTAATTAATTTTGAGGTAGGCCTATTAAAGAGGTTTTGAGCCTAATACACAGCATATTTGAATATTTGAATTAAGCACCCTTCAAAACCCCTGAAAATGCTGCATATCAAACATGAACACTATCAAAGACACTTTGTCCTTAAAGCACAAATGTGGGTTGAGACAAGTGCAGTATTTTGGGGTCAAAAATATTGTTTTTTTTGTGTCACCCTATGTTCCTGTTGCAATCATGAATTCAGACTACACTGAAATAATTTCCTTTGATATCTATCTTAAATCTGAGTATGGAAATTAATTCTCCCTGTATGAAAACCTAATGCTACATAATGTAGCCTACTTAAGAGTTTACCTTGTGTAATCAAAGAAACATACACTGTAGACTGGTGACGGCGGCCATATTGGATTCCTTCATTTTGATGTACTATGGGAATATACATTTATTTATACATCATATTGGCATTAAGCACCCTTCAAACCCCCTGAAAATGTTGCACATCAAACATGAACACTATCAAAGACAATATGTCCTTAAAGCAAAAATATGGGCAGAGAGAAGTGCAGTATTTTGGGGTCAAAAATCAGTGTTTTTTTTGTGGTGTCATCCCATGTTCTACTGCCCATAACTAAAGAATGGAAAAAGGTAGACACAAACTTCTTTTTTCAGGTGAAAGTAGACAGTTCAGTGTAGTTTTCTGTAGTATTTGTGTTCACAGAGACAAAGAGCATTTTTTTCTGTGAATCTTGAAAGATTAGTAAAAATGTTAAAAATCGCTGACAATATGAGGCTCTCTGCTTTTAAAATGGCTGCCAGCCAATGACATAAGCATTTTCTTCCAATCTGAGCTTAAATCTGATGACATAATGGCTTTCCCCATGTCTGAAAACATTAAAATAAGTGCTATTTTCAAATTCATACCTTATTTAGTCCAAAAGAAAAGTGATTGCAGGATTTTAACACGGTGGCGGCGGCCATATTGGATTTTGCCCGTTTGAGGCATTTCGGTACATTTTTGCGTCCGGCATACGGCAGATTTGGATTCAGCACCCTTGAATACCCCCAAATCAGTTGTATGCCGAAAATTAACATGATTTGCCTTCAGGTGTCAACTTTTTGAAAAAATGACCCTGACTAAATCACTTGTTTACTTTTTTAACGAGATAATTACGGCATGAAGCTGTGGCAGCGCGGTTTTATGTGTGGTTGTGTTTGTGTGTGTGTTTGTGTGTGTGCGTGCGTGCGTGCGTGCGTGCGCGTGTGTGTGTGTGTATGTTGTGTTTTTCAAGTCAGTTGTGGGCTTGACATAACAAATGGAAACTCCAAAAGGAAAGACGAAATAAAGAAATAAATAGCAGAAATAGACAGTATAGATATACAAAGATGTAAATGAAAAAAAAGAGGAGAGAGAGAGAGAGAGGGAGAGACGGAGGGAGAGACGGAGGGAGAGACGGAGGGAGAGACGGAGGGAGAGACAGAGGGAGAGACAGAGACAGAGACAGAGACAGAGACAGACAGAGACAGAGAGACAGAGACAGACAGAGACATATATATATATATATTTCAGTGAGAGAGAGGGTGTGTGTGTGTGTGTGTGTGTGTGTGTGTGTGTGTGTGTGTGAGAGAGAGAGAGAGAGAGAGAGAGAGAGAGAGAGAGAGAGAGAGAGAGAGAGAGAGAGAGAGAGAGAGAGAGAGAGAGAGAGAGAGAGATTTCAGAGAGAGAGAGGGTGAGAGAGAGAGTCAGAAAAGCACAATGGCAAGAAGAACAATAGCACTAGAGTGGGCAGAAGAGAGAAAGACAGAGGAAGAGAAACAAAGGAACAAAGGACCAGACAGGGCCTGTGGCATTAAAAGAGGAACAGACAGTACAGGGCCATCAGACCATCAGAGCATCAGTGTGTCTGTCTGCCTTTGCATATGCCTTTTTTGTCTATTTCTCTTTCACTTCTATTTGTCCCTGTTGTTGTCATCGCTGCCAACACTTAGGCCATCTGTTATTGTCTCTCTGGAGCTGAACTGCCATTTGGATTTGTGTGTGTGTGTGTGTGTGTGTGTGTGTGTGTGTGTGTGTGTGTGTGTGTGTGTGTGTGTGTGTGTGTGTGTGTGTGTGTGTGTGTGTGTGTGTGTGTGTGTGTGTGTGTGTGTGTGTTGGAGATGTTC
>NC_085876.1:16794013-16821513 GCF_034702125.1 Engraulis encrasicolus | reverse complement strand
GCGCATGCATGTATTTTTGCATTTTTGTGTGTGCCAGCTGGAGTCACATTTGAGATGTGTGGGCATCATGCCACAACATGAGCCGGGGAAGAAAAGACAAAAGAAAAAAGGTACAACAAGGGGAAAAAAGAGATGTAAGAGATGTACCCGACTGCAGATCTGAGGAGGGGAGGTGAGGTGAGGTTGCACCCTGTTTATGTCAGTGGATAGTTATGCTAGTAGTGTATTCAAGTCAAGTCAAGTCAAGTCAAGTTGGTTTTATTGTCAATTGCTTTACATGCACTGGTCATACAAAGAATTTGAAATTACGTTTCTTGCTTTCCCATGCAGACATAGACTAATCTAGGTAAGGACATAGACAGTATAGACATAGACAGTGCTCATACAGACATTTAAAGTGCAAGACTGGACAACAGAAGACTTGTAGAGAACATACATTAAGAGGAGGTATTTGTTGTGCTTTTTCTAAAAGTCCTTTATAGCGTTCTGACATAGTAATAGTAGCATTTGAGAGGGTTTGAGAAATGGAGGGTTAGTGGGGCTTTATGGGGGGGTGGAGGAGAGGGAGGTGAAAGGTAGGGAGGGGTAGAGAGGAGTTTGAAATGGGAGCAGTAGAGGTGAGGGGGATGCACAGGCAGCAGGAGTACACAGATAAAGGCGGGCTGATTTACATTCGAAATGTTGCATTAGGGAAGTGTTAGCGGAGGGCTAGAGGAGACACGGGAGATTTAGCGGAATCCCAACCTGAGGAACCTTGGCTGCATCCTGGTTATGCTAGTGATATGGGTGTGTGAGGGGAATGTTGGTTAGAGAAGAAAGGGGAAACATAGGGCAATGCCAACCAGAGGAATTGATCTGCATCCTGGGGTCCGTTTCTCGATTATTGTCGTTGCTAACCGTCTTAAGACCGTCTTACCATTCCCTTGGATTTAGTGGTGAGCGTCGCTGTCGAGAGAGAGTTGAGTCGCTCTTACGAAGGACGTTGCTAACGTCGTTAGCAAAGACGCTTTCGAGATAGGGACTCCTGGTTAGGAGGTGCACCCTGTTCATGTTGGTGGGTGTATATTTGAGATATTTGAGGGAAATGTTGGAGGGTGGTGTTATACGTGTAGTGTAGTGGCATTGGGGGAGGGTTAGGAGGAGGAGAGACAGAAGGTTTAAAGCTGAGGAGTTGAGCCAGAGAGGAATTTCCTCTCTGGTTGAGCTACACCCTTGTAATGCTGGTAGTGAATAGTTATGGGTGTGTGTGAGGGGGATGTTGGAGTGGTGTTATGTGGCATTAGGGGAGTGTTAAAGGATGGTTGGAGGAAAGAGAGATGTAACAAAGAGAGGAGAGGGAGGTGTAAGAAAGAGAGGAGAGGGAGGTGTAAGAAAGAGAGGAGAGGGAGGTGTAAGGAAGAGAGGAGAGGGAGATGTAAGGAAGAGAGGAGAGGGAGATGTAAAAAAGAGAGGAGAGGGAGGTGTAAGGAAGAGAGGAGAGGGGGGTGTAAGGACGTAGGAAGGAAACTTCACCTGCTTGTTCGGTTGCCTTCCCTAAACCAACTTGCTGCTCTGGATTTTCCTATGCCCATGGCATTTCCTCACCGCTCCCATCATGAGTTTGCTAACCTCTACACCACACAGTAAAACACCATATCAACACTATGGACATAAAAGCTTCCACTGCTGTGTACTGTTGTTGTTTTGTTTTCTGTACTCTTGTTGAGTCTGTATGTCTTTGTGTATGTTTTGGTTGTTGTTTTTATGCTAGGCCTATGGCCTGTAAAGTGACTCTGAGTGTCTACGCTATAAAGCGCTATAAAAGACCTTCCCATGTTCCACATATCTTTTCTTCTCCATTTATTATTGTTTACCTTTTATTTTTCTCTCTCTCTCTCTCAAACAACTTTTCCCTTTCCTTTCCCAAGGCACTCTCTTGTGCTCTCAGAGTCAGAGGGACAGGGAGAGGGTGGGAGAGAAGTGGAGAGAGATGCAGAGACACAGAGAGATGTCAATAGAGGGACATCTATAGAGAGAGATGTACGGTAGGGTGAGGTGAGCAAAGGACAGCTGCAGATAGAGAGGGAGAGCTAGAGGGGAAAGGGAGGCCAAGGTGGGAACAGATGAGGCCAGAGATTAAAAGCACAGGTCTCGTAAAAGGTTCTGGCATTGGGGAAGGTGAGCAGGGGATTTGTAGGGGATCAGAAAAGAGATTGGCTGAGCTTTTAGAGAGGGAGAGAAATGATTGTTATCCTATAAATACCAAACAGAGATAATGCCTTGATGACAAAAGGGGACTTCCATTAGGAAGGGACATCTGATTTCTTTTTATGTGTTACACAGTATGGTTTAGGTGATGCTGGGGTGCTGCAAGTCATGTTGAGAGCTTGTGTGATTTAGCAGTTGTAGTGTGTGTGTGTGTGTGTGTGTGTGTGTGCGTGCGTGCGTGCGTGCGTGCGTGCGTGCGTGCGTGTCTGTCTGTCTGTCTGTGTGTGTGTGTGTGTGTGTGTGTGTGTGTGTGTGTGTGTGTGTGTGTTGGTGTGTGTGTGTGCGTGTCAGTGTTAATTTCGTCAGCTTTTTAAAATTTAGTCTTAGTCACAATGACGAAAATCAAATTTAGTCTTAGTCAAATTTAGTCATTGCCTTCACAATTTAGTCTTAGTCTTCGTCTAAATGACGAAAATTAATTTTAGTCTTAGTCAAATTTTAGTCATTTTAGTCAACATTTCACATTTTCGTCATTTTAGTCAAATTATTACACAAATTATTACTAGATAGCCAAGTGCAGCAAATATTCACATTGTTACTAGCTTATTTTCCAGCAAAACCCAAATCAGTCCTGTAAAAGTAATTTCAACAGCATAGAGCAAAGGAGCATTAGACACACACACTTCCAGGTGCAGGTTGCGCGCTCTCTCTCTCTCTCTCTCTCTCTCTCTCTCTCTCTCTCTCTCTCTCTCTCTCTCTCTCTCTCTCTCTCTCTCTCTCTCTCGTGCATTAGAAGCTGCTGCGTATTATTTGCTTTTGAATTTGATCACGTAGGCTACAAGCTCTTCCTCACCTGACCGCGTGACGCATAGCCTGCAGATTGCAGGCAGTGGGAAGACCAGACATCCGAATGAAGTCCAGAAGTTTCTCTGATATTTGATAGTGGCTCCCCGATGGCCGCGAGTCAGATAAAATATTCCTGATTTTAGACTGTGCAAGTTCGCGTTATTTCGATTGGCAATGCGGGACAGAGAAAGATAATGGCTCGTGCGTCATTCCTGGAATACTTCAAATAGATTACGCGCACTTTGTAGGACGCCCTGCAAAAATCCTGGGGAAAAAGCAAGCAGTTGTTCTATGCAGACTGGGCGACAGAAAGGACATTGACAAACAATGGTTGAACACTAATGCTGTTTTGTTTGTCGGGATGTCGAGGGTCGATAAGCATCTCCAAGTTTAAGCAATGAGTTTTTAGAACTTGTCTGGGAGACGCTATTGTAATACGCATCGCATGGAAGGGATGTCGACTGCCTTGGGTCGTTTAGCGTTGCCCTCGACGGGAACAAGTTTCAATTCTCTTATCAAAACTACAGTAGCCGGCCCGTGCCTCTGTTTAGACTACTTAAACAACTTTTCCCCTGTAGCGCGCGCATCCCTTAAACGTCTCCCGGTGTAAATGCATGAAACCGATCTGCATGATTTGCTTGCAAACTGCTTATTCATACGGTTAAACAACCAATATAGCAAACATTACAAAAGAACAGACAACGGACGTCGGTGTATGTGTAAGTGGAAAGGAGAAGAGAGGAAGCTCGAGGAAGTTTTAAAATGACAGCGTCAGAGGAAGATTGGCGCGAGTGACGGTAGGGCCGTATTACCGACCGGGCGAGTGGGGCTGGCACCCCGGGGCCCATGGATCCAGGGGGCCCAGGGGGGGCCCCAACAACAATCCAGATACCGATGTCGATGCTGATTGCGATAGAGCCCTCTATTCTAGGATCTTCTTTAGTTGTACTTCTTTAGTCTTTAGTGGGTTGGGTTGGTATGGGCTCGGAGCGGGAGAGGGCCCTTGCAATCTCCTTGCCCCGGGGCCCAGACCCACCTTAATCCGGGCCTGAGTGACGGTAGCACTATTATCATGACTGCACAAACACACGTCTTCGTTATGGACAAAAGGGTTGTTGAACATGTTTCAAAATTAACACTTGCCTCAACGTCGGCTCTTTCTTTTTCTATTTCTGGGAAACATTTTAGGGCCTAAACTGAACTGAACAGGACTCACTGAACTAGGCTACTACTGATTGAGCCGCACCAGTGCCAGGCACTGCCTGCAGAGACAAACAGGGCAACAGCGCATAATCTTCTATGAAGTTCAAGAAAGAATAACAATTACAAATTAATTTTAAACAATTACATTTTTAATGTCCATTCGTCCATGGCTTGTAAATTTCGTCTCGTCTTAGTCTCCTTAACGAAAATCAATTTTTATTTTCGTCATATTTTTATGTTCTGAAAGCAATTTTTGTGCGTCATCGTCTCGTCATCGTCACGGGAAAAAGGGGCGTTGACGAAATATTTTCGTCTTCGTCCTGGTTGACGAAATTAACACTGGTGCGTGTGTGTGTGTTAGATAGACATTAAAGCAGCCCCTGCTTCCATATCACAGACAAATGACAATAATCTCCCCTTTACTTTGTTCCCAACTCCTCCACCATTACCACATTAGTTGGTAATGCGGCTATAAATTGCCTATTTATCCTATTTCTTTTCCCTGTTCACCAAGGCATTTCCAGCCTCAGATCTACACATGACAGTTCTCGTTTTATTTTTCTAACATGGCAAGCTGTCGTTTCCTGAAGGTAATGTAATGAATCCTGGAGACATTGAAAATGGACTACGAAACATCTGTTGCCTTAGTTTTAGCCTCTGACTTCTTAAGTGGCACACACACACACACACACACACACACACACACACACACACACACACACACACACACACACACACACACACACACACACACACACACACACTACCTACCTTCCTCCCTCCACACATACTGCATTCCTCCCACACCATTGAACAGCAGCTGTGCCATGCCGCCTGTGGTGCGGTGTGAATTAAAGACAAAGGCTTAATACAGCTGTGTGTTCATGCTGCCTTTCTTTGGATCAATTAAACAGCGCCCGTCTTCATTATCACACTGCATTGTGTACTGGTGTGTGTGTGTGTGTGTGTGTGTGTGTGTGTGTGTGTGTGTGTGTGTGTGTGTGTGTGTGTGCGTGGGCGTGGGCGTGGGCGTGGGCGTGCGTGTGTGCAATTAAGTAGCGCCCGTCTTCATTATCGGATAATTGTGTATTGGTGCAGAGTTGCTGAAAAGAACGCACTAATTTGGGTAGGTGTGCCGATGTGTGTGTGTGTGTGTGTGTGTGTGTGTGTGTGTGTGTGTGTGTGTGTGTGTGTGTGTGTGTGTGTGTGTGTGTGTGTGTGTGTGTGTGTGTGTGTGTCAGGCTTGTACGAAATTCCAAATTGCATGAATTTGAATTCAAAGTATTGCCATAATACGAACACTAGGTGGGTGGTGTCATTACCTTGAATTTCTTTGAATTTAAGCTTTACCACCCATTGTGAGAACATAGAACACCACCACCTAGTGTTCATATTATGGTATTACTTTGAATTCAAATTCATTCAATTTGGAATGCCGTACAAGCCTGGTGTGTGTGTGTGTGTGTGTGTGTGTGTGTGTGTGTGTGTGTGTGTGTGTGTGTGTGTGTGTGTGTGTGTGTGTGTGTGTGTGTGTGTGTGTGTGTGTGTGTGTGTCATCGTGTGTGTGTGTCATCGTGTGTGTGTGTGTGTGTGTGTGTGTGTGTGTGTGTGTGTGTGTGTGTGTGTGTGTGTGTGTGTGTGTGTGTGTGTGTGTCATCGTGTGTGTGTGTGTGTGTCATCGTGTGTGTGTGTGTGTGTGTGTGTGTGTGTGTGTGTGTGTGTGTGTGTGTGTGTGTGTGTGTGTGTGTGTGAGTGTGTGTATGTGTATGTGTGTGTGTTGGTGCAGAACCGCTGAACAAGCCGTGCTAATTGGAAGGCTATCAGTGATAAGCCTCTTCCCTAAGTGGGTCGGGCCCTATCAGTCTGTTATGCTGACAGCAGTCAATGTACTTTCACCACTGATCACCAGAAGCCATGCATACACACAGAACATACCACACATGCATACACACAGAACATACCTCACATGCATACACACAGAACATACCACACATGCATACACACAGAACATACCTCACATGCATACACACAGAATATACCTCACATGCATACACACACAATATACCACACATGCATACACACAGAACATACTACACATGCATACACACAGAATATACCACATATGCATACACACAAAACATACCTCACATGCATACACACAGAATATACCTCACATGCATACACACAAAACATACCTCACATGCATACACACAGAATATACCTCACATGCATACACACACAATATACCACACATGCATACACACTAGGGTGACCAGATTTTTGTACTGTAAAACCGGGACACTTCGCCACGTGACTTAAAGACAGTATTTGGCGGGCGGGTGTCGGGGTCCTCCCCCAGAAAAAAATTACATTTCTAGATGCAATTTCCTGCATTCTAATAAATTTTAGGGGGAGGAACAACAAATCGCACCTGACTCCGTCAGACTTTCTATACAAGCGCTGGCTGCCATTAATTGTGGCAGGTAAACATGTAATCTTTTCCATATATTTACCCTGATAGACATATAGCGCAATGTAGCGAGTGGCCAAAACCGGGACATATTTGTGTCCCGACAGAGTTTGCTCGTGACCTGGGATACACAACTCCAACCCGGGACGTCTGGTCACCCTAATACACACACAATATATCTCATATGTATACACACAAAATGCACCTCACATGCATACACACAGAATACACCTCAACATGAGACATGTATACACACACAATACACCACACGTGCATACACACACCTCACCAGTAGCCATGAATACACACAGAATATAACTCACTACACACAGAATATACCACACATGCACATACACAATATAACTCACATGCATACACACATAATATACCTCACCAGGAGCCATGCATACACACACAGGTAACCTCAAAGCATCATGCACCACCTTCCCATGCATAGACACCATGAAGCACAGACACACACTGAAGCACCGCACCGCACTACACACAATAAAAGGATGGCGGTGGTTCATCATCAATGACTCACAGTTGTTTATACTTTGTAGCAACACAAAGGAAATCCAGAAAGTCAAAGAATGCGCCCACATCAGTGGCACAGGTGCTGGACCAAACGTAAGATAAATGAAAAGAAAATAAAGGTCCGCAACACTGTTAAATGCTCCCAAATATTTAATGGCACGACGTTTCGGACTAACCGTCCTTCATCAAAGTGCAACACTTGTTGCGGACCTTTATTTTCTTTTCATTTAGCAACACAAAGGACCGTTAATGAAAGGTAATATCAAATAATTCCACATGCCCACAGCATACACCCTGGACTCCCATAATTGTTTTTGTACTGTCATGTTATTGTAGGCTACATTGTACAAGCTGCTCACTAGGTCTGACGGAGTGTCCTGTGTTTCTGTACGCTCCCCAGTCTCCCACTGCCATCTCCTCCTACATACGGGGTCATCCCTATGTTCCCCGGGTCCTATGTTCCCCGCAACCCCCTCTTGTCTCTGTTGTAGTAATAATCTTCAAGCTAATCTTGTTTCACTGTTTCACTTATTTTTCAATCAAGCACGCTGTGTTTCAGAGTGGGGGAGCAACTCTAAACGTGCTGGATAGCATTTGGAAAAGTTGAAAAGTTTGTGTGTGTGTGTGTGTGTGTGTGTGTGTGTGTGTGTGTGTGTGTGTGTGTGTGTGTGTGTGTGTGTGTGTGTGTGTGTGTGTGTGTGTGTGTGTGTGTCTGTGTGTCTGTGTGTGTGTGTGTGTCTGTGCGCGCGTAATTGTTTGAACTCTGAAATGAGGCTACTGCTGCAGACAGAGTCATTTGCATGATCCACGACCCTCTTCCGGCTCACCACAATGACCTAACATTCTCTCCCACCATCTCTCTTTCTCTCTTTTTTATTTCACACCTCTCTCTCTCTCTCTCTCTCTCTCTCTCTCTCTCTAATTTCCTCAGTCCTGACTCTCTCTCTTCCCATTCCACTGCCTCCACTCATCTCTAGTTTGTGTTTTCATCCCTCTCTCTCTGTTCTCTCTTTCTGTCAGTCCCCTTCCTGTCTTCCTACATCTATATTACGACTGCAATATCATCAGTGTTATCACGGGCCATTACAAGGATCACAGGGAGCTATGAGCCAGATAATACGCCCTCACCACACACATTAATCACACACTGACATCCAGCTGCCCCACATACCGCCTGACGGAAAATACAGACTCAAAATATGACACTGGTGCAACACAGGCAACGACAAAGTCACCAATGTGTGTGAGGACCCCCTTATTGTCAGGCCTATTGGTGACGTTCTTTAGAAACACTTTTTTCCCCTTTTATTTGAAGGTGAGATTGACATGACACTGTTAGAAACACAAACAAGGAATAGAGAAGCACTCATCTTATTTCTTTTTTACTTTTCACATCCCATTTCCTTTTGGTGCTTAAGAAAGGTTTCGGCTTGCACCCCTCCTTAGTGTGAAATGCCAGAGCCTGAAACATTTGTGAGGTGATTAAAAAGTAAAAAAGGAAATCTGATGAGTGCCTCTATATTAATTTATTTTTCAAGTTTGAGTTTGTTAGTCCACAATGCTAAGCACCCAGTGTAGTGCATTAGAAGGTGTTGAACTGTTCAAGACACGCCTTGATGAAAGTTATGCATGTTATTGACACTTCACAGATGTTTACGACTACATGGTGGCAAGGCACGAAGTAGTGTGTCTTACTGTGTCTTGGGTTGAGGACCGCGTCGGTGGTCGGGCTCGGAGGGGGGCTTTGGCTATGGGCATTAGGTTATAGCCTATTTAGAGTCATTAATGCCTCTACTATCAACTCCTTCTTGTGACAACTTGTGAAAAGTAGAGAGTTGACTTCGCGAAAACATGAAAACACAACAACAAAGGACCCACTAGTTTGACGCCCTTTCGGTTCTTGCATGGTACGTCACATGGTAATCAAACATTTCAAAATGCGATTTAGGGTTAGGGTTAGGTTTAGGGTTAAGGTTAGGGTTAGGTTTAGGTTTAGGTTTAAGGTTAGGGTTAGGAGTAGGGTTAGGGTTGTATGACGCAAGACTGAAGTACCGAAAGGGTGTCGAATTAGTGAGTCCCACAACAACAAGGCCAGCCAAACCGCGAGCGCTAAAATGCGGAAGTGACTATAACAAAATACCTCTGGGTGCTACCCGGGGGAGTGTCCACGGCGGGTGAAGTCGGCGCGGTGTGTTCATGGAGCAAACTGTGCCCAATCAAGCGAGGGGAGCAGACAGACAACTGATTAGTCGTAGTTGGGACGTCAGGTTGCACTCGCCTTTACAGCTATGGAGTGCGAGGTTATGAGCTCACACAAACAGCATACATTATCACCACATGGGCACAAATATACATGCACACACCCACAGACCCACAGACCCACAGACCCACACACACACACACACACACACACACACACACACACACACACACACACACACACACACACACACACACACACACACACACACACAAAGCAAAAGTTCAGAGAGAGTATAGAGTACAAATTGTTGCAAATTGACAAAATTATATTTCAGTCACAGGCAAGCTATTATAAAAAATAAAGCCATTGCAGACATTACAGTGGAAAGAGTGTCTTTAAGGAGAGCGATGAACGCAGAGAAAAATGGAGGAAACCACGGAGGTAAAGAGAAAAAGATAGGTAAAGAGAGAGCAGGAGAAAATGAAGGAGGACATTTTAGTATCTACTTTATAAATCAATGGAAACATTTCTGCCTCAGCTGAACCAAGTACAACCAAAGAGAGTAGATTAGAGTAAGATACTTCAGGCACTGACCTTTAGGAGACATCGGGTTAGGAGACCTTTGGAGTGAGGCATGATACAAATGCAAATTCTGCCTCAGTGTTGCCCCACCTCCGTGGAGAAGGCCAAGGTTCCAACGACCTTTGAGTTGTAATTTTTTTTTTTTTAGATATTAAATAAAACTTCATCAATGACATTCAGCCTTGATGGCCACAATGGAGGAACTAATTGCATGACATTACAATTAGCTTATGTTTTTATCCAAAGCAGCTTAGTGAATTTACAGGGTATTGGGTACAGTCCAGTACAATGTGGGGGTTAGGTGCCTTGCTCGAGGGCACATCAGCCATGGATGGAGGTGTAGGGAGAGGTAATGGTGGGATTTGAGCCTGCAACCCTTTGATCCTCAGACTGTCTCCCAAACCATTAGACCATGACGGCCCCACTTGCACCCCTTGAGTACGTTACAATATGCGACCTTGCCTCCTCCACTTGTGCTTGTCTCCTCGTCCCACCTCCTGGCCCCTCCTCCGTGGAGAAAACGATAAAGTTTCCCAGCTGTCAGCCTAGCCACAACAACTTTTGAGGGACTGTTTTTCATTCACCATCCCAATTGCAAATGAGAAAAGACTCTACAAATGAGCTTTTGCAAGATATTGAAATATAATGCTGTTGTCAGTGATGTCATCATGACATATTACTTCCTGGTACGAGGAGACAAGCACAAGTGGAGGAGGCAAGGTTGCATATTGGAACACACTCCTAGTCTCAATCCCACAATGTCAAAGGAACTGCTTTATGAGAGGCAGACATTGCCATCATGTCAGCTAAAAACAGGGCTGTTAACACATTCATTAGAGTACTTTTCTAGATGTTGGAATCGAGATTTACTTCCTTTTCATCCTGCGTTTTTGTGTCTTGCAGCCAGCTAGACGAACACTACAGCTCTTTTCTCCATAAAACACAGTTCAACCAGTTATTGTCTGATCCTCCTTTTGGGCTTTCTGATAACAGAAGGACCATACGGATAGAATCAGGGAAGCTGACAGGGGGACATAGGGGTCACCTGTCCCAGGTCCAGGGACAGAGGGCGCCCAGAATTGGATCCTCATTACATGGTATGTATTGGGATTGGGGCTCTTTCAGATGTCTTTATCCTGGGCCCAGCCAACGCTGTCAGCGGCCTAGACAAGAGCATTTACAGATTACTGAGCAACACTGGCAGAGATCGAAGGTTGAAATGAGAAGCTTTAAACTCAGACATTATTAGTCTGTTTTTTATTTAAATTTTATTTTTATTTTTTTATTTGTCCTTTATTTAACCAGGAAGGTCCCGTTGAGTCACAGTGTCTCTTCCCCTAGGGAGTCCTGGCCAAGAGGTAGCAAGTTGAATGTTACAAAAGAAAAACATAAAAGAGATGGAACAATGCTACCAAAACACTAGACGAGACAACAAAACATTTGATGTAACACAAGAAGACAAGACTCATATTTCTAGGATTAAAACTAAATTAAAAAAAATGGTAAAAGACGCATAGACCCATGAGCACCTCATTTAAAAACAATTACACTGTTCTGTAAAACCAGACTTTAAAAGATTTTTAAAAGCATTTACAGAGGGAAGTGTGTCTAACTGTAGCTTTATCGAAAACACGCACACCATATTAGTCTGTTCGAACACACACGCAAACATGTACAGTATGCACGCACGCACACACACACACACATGCACACACACACACACAACAGCAGTGGCTTCACGAAGGTAGATTGGTGTAGTACACACACACACACACACACACACACACACACACACACACACACACACACACACACACACACACACACACACACACACACACACACACACACACACACACACACACACTCTCTCTCTAGAGCGTCATAAAATCCATGCCCTCAGCACATGAGGTGAAGGATATAAAAATTCTCCTAGTAGACATTGGTATTCCGTTGTGAATTACAATAAATCCTTTGGACATGACCAGCATGACAACAAACTGACATTTGTTTTTTAAATACCAAAGCTCGCTGTCTCTTGTGCCTTCCCATTACTGCCTCGCTGTAACTAGTGGTGGCGTGGCAGCATGTGTGAGGGCACATATTTAAACGGCATATGTGAAATTGGGCACATGTACAATGGATAATCAAATGCTTCTTTTCCACTGCCGGTTTTCTGGTTGGCCTGCAGCTCGACACAGCGCGACTTGGCCGCCACTTTTTGCTCTTCAATTGAGCTGTGTCGTGCCCAATCGAAAAAGCAAAAATTGGCGGCCAAGTCGCGCAGTGAGGAGCTGCAGGCCGACCAGGAAAGCGGCAGTGGAAAAGAGGCAAAAGATCCCGAAGAAAATGAAGGTGTCCCATGTAGAGCATGACACTGGAGTGGATTTTCACTCCCGTCCCATCCCGGTCCCAGAAAAAAAATCCCATCCCGTCCCATCCCGGACTGGAGTAAAAGAAACAAATCCCATCCCGTCCACTCCTGAAAAGAATGTTTCCCAATCCTGCCCACTCCCACTCAAAATCAATCCCACTCCCTTTTCATCAAAAAAATTTGCCTTTTTTTAAATGAAAAAATAAGCGAGCATTCCCGCTGACGTTCATTTTTAGTCCCGCTCCTATTCACCTTTATTCCCGCTCCTGCCCGCTCCCATTCATCTTTAAAATTTTGACTCGACCCGCGGGACCCACGGGAATTCCCGAAAAATGTCATCCTCTAGTCCCATGCAGCAGGGAGAAGGCAGGAGTATTCCCATATCTGGTGGTAGCCCAGTACAGAATTACATTCAGATTCAGATTCAGATTCAGATAACTTTATTAGTCCCATCAGAAGGGCAATTCAGTTTGCGGTCCCAGTCTCCATCAGTCAATGAATAGATAGTATAAATAAAAAGAGTAGAAAAATGAAATACAAAACCTAAAGGAAACAAAAAACAATAAATAGGCCTAAATAGGAAAACAAAAACACACACATTTTAACACATACATTCAAACACCCTGTCCTGTACATGAGGAGGGAAGTGGGCAAGTGTGTGTGTGTGTCTCTCTATCTCTCTCTCTCTCTCTCTCTCTCTCTCTCTCTCTCTCTCCGCTTCCTCTCTCTCTCTCTCTCTCTCTCTCTCTCTCTCTCTCTCCCCCCCCCTCTCTCTCTCCCTCTCCCTTCTCTCTCTCTCTCTCTCTTTGTTGAAATACAAAGATATAAAATGCAAACACAAATTCTTAGTTTTTCAATTGGTCTTTTTGCGTTGGAATGGATTAGAATGTATTGCTCTGGCCCTGACTGCTGCTGGTTTGTCTGTGTCTGCATTAGTATGCTCTATGTGTGTGTGTGTGTGTGTGTGTGTGTGTGTGTGTGTGTGTGTGTGTGTGTGTGTGTGTGTGTGTGTGTGTGTGTGTGTGTGTGTGTGTGTGTGTGTGTGTGTGTGTGTGTGTGTGTGTGTGTGTGTGTGTGCTCATTAGTATGCTGTCCTGGACCTCCCCCATCCTCAACCTCCTCGTGCCCCTTCAGTCTCTCAGGCCAGGCTCACACACGTACAAAATACACACACGCACACACACGCACGCACGCACGCACGCTCGCACGCACGCACGCACACACACACACACACACACACACACACACACACAAACACACACAAACACAGGCTCAGACACATTCAAAATACACACACACACAAACACGGGCTCAGACACATTCAAAATACACACACACACACACAGGCTCAGACACATACAAAACACACACATGGACCCTCAGACTCAGCCTTGACAGGAGACAGAGCCTCCATTCGAGTTATTTCTGTACTCCCGTCCCCACCTCTAGCTGGATGCTAGCTCAGGTCAGCTCAGGTCAAACCCCTGTAGGCTGCCACTGTTTGGATGGAGTTGGTGGTTCTACGGTACGTTGATTTAATGCCAAGGCCAAGGCCACCTCCAGTCCCTCAGCCAACCAAAAAAAATATCAACCTGTTTTGGTGCAAGGATTATTGTTATTTTGCTATTACCAACCTTGTTTTATTTATTTATTATAACAGGTGCCCAAAAAGCATTAATATCACTACATTGTATAGGTGCACATCCACAGCTGTCAAGACATTATTTATTCACTAACACATGGCAGCTTGGTCTTCACTATTTTGGCTCATACCAATCCCTGAATACCCAGTGCCCTGTAACAAACTGACATTTGTTTTTTAAATTCCAAAGCTCGCTGCCTTTTGTGCCTTCCCATCACTCCCTTGCTGTAACTAGTGGTGGTGTGGCAGCATCCCTATGAAATGCTCATGCCTAAATCTACCCTGCTTGGATGTTTTGTTAGCTTAGTGTTTCTCAACGGGGGCTCCACAGACCCCAAGGAAGCTACTGAAAAATACTGCTGAAAAGGGGCGGTGCAGAGTTGGGGAATTAGTCATCTTTTTATACTAAAGGGGGTTGGGGGGAGTGGCAGGGCTATGATGAGGTCAAGGGGGCATTGACAGGTTAACCGATGAGGTCCAGGGGGTGTTTATTCAAAAAAAGGTTGAGAACCACTGGGTGGGTAAAGATCTTCAGCCTGCACTTTAGCAAAACATTTCTCCATCTCCCTGTCCATCTGTCGTTGTGTATTGGCGTGCATGATGTTGACACTGCTGTCTTTGTGATTGGCCGGCATGATGTTGACACTGCTGTCTTTGTGATTGGCCGGCATGATGTTGACTTTGCTGTCCCCACACTCTGATCTCGCCAGCATCCCTTGGTATGAAGGCTGGACAGCATGCCACTCTGGCTTGTGATTTTGGACACGGCCTGATATGACCAGAGGGAGCCCAGCCCATGTGTGAGCAGGGCTGGGCTGGCCATTTGGCATACCGGGCATTTCCCGGTGGGCCCTGCACCCTCGTGGGCCCCTAAAATCCCACCGGTGAGTCATTTCTGCACCAGTAATTATGGGGGGGCTTTAAGCTAAAAGTGCCCGGGCCATATTGCTCCCCCCAGCCCAGCCCATGAATGAGTCTCCCTTTGGCCTGTGATTTGGACGCTCCCATGCCAGGAGGTAACCAGAGGATGCATGAGCCTGTGATTTGGACGAGGCCTATTTTGACCAGGAGGTGCATGAGCCTCCCTGATCAATGTCCTGGATGGATCATTTGGAGCTGGATGAAGCTGGATGTAACCGTGGTGATGGTGCCCTGCCTCTCCAGCCTGCTGTATGAAGATGTTGGATGAGTAACAACAACAGCTTGCCTCTGCCTACTTTATTATTGTAACAAGCTGGACTGAGTTTACATTGGAGCAGGTTTTGAGTTGGATATGCTGTATTGGAATACACAGCACTGTCTTATGCCTGCTGCATGAGTCTGCTGCTAGAATTGAAGACTTATCAATGCATAATGAAGTGGCAGTGAACAGACATCCATCCTCAGCATCTCTCCCCTGGGAAAATATTAAATACATTCAACTTTGTCTCTGATGTTTGGATTTTGGAAGAGAGAGAGAGAGAGAGAGAGAGAGAGAGAGAGAGAGAGAGAGAGAGAGAGAGAGAGAGAGAGAGAGAGAGAGAGAGAGAGAGAGAGAGAGAGAGAGAGAGAGAGAGAGAGAGAGAGAGAGAGAGGCAAACATAGAGGACGAGAATGAGGAATAGGGTGAAAATGGGAGGGCAGAAATAAGGGAGGGAGAGAGGTGAGAAGACATAATGGGAAAACAGCAGGAGTAATAAGAAAAGGGAGGGCAGAAATACAGAAATAGAGAGGGAGGATGAGACGGCTAGAGGGAAAGAGGGAAAAATAGAAGAGTCAAGATGAAAGAAGAAAGGGAAAAGATGGAAAGAGAGAACGCATAGAGATGTGAAGCGAGAGAGGAATGAAGAGGAATAAAGTTAGAGTAGAAGGGAGAGAAAGAGAGAGCAAGAGAGAGAGAGAGAGAGAGAAGGAGATAATGAGAGCAGGATGCAAAGACAGAGAGAGCGACAGTGAGAGAGAAAGCGGAATATGTATTCAGTGTATCTTTCAAAAGCCACTATTTTGGGGCTTAATACAGTTAAAATCGTTGGCTGGGGTTTATAAAGGTGGTAAAGTGTCTTATTTTTCATGTTAAGCGTTGTCTTGCTTTAAAGATGGCCTCTCAACGTCATTTAATTAATATTGCCGTGTTCCCAATTGTTATTGAATGTGTTACGCGTTGGTCCTGTTTTAAAAAACGTTCTGGTTGCTTTGTTTCAAGACGTTTTTGCAAGCTGGCAAGGTGGCTTGTGGAGAAACGAGAGACTGTTCCGTGTTTCTCGTGGAAATGCGTCTCTGATTGGCTCACTCCTCCTGCTCTCGAAGAAACACGTCTCTGATTGGCTCAGTCCTCCAGTTCTTGGAGAGAATGTAATGGGAAACAGAGTCGCCACTTCCCCGGGTGGTACTGCACTATAGGGGCGCCAACGGAGGCGTGCAGGCTCCATTCAGGGCTGTGCTCTTTCGACAGCGACCCCTAGGCGAGCTGCAGGCACGGAGCAACCAGAGTGAGCTGGCTTTATGTATGAGGCTTTGTGCTGTGTGTGTACCTGAGAGTAGCAACCAGCTGATAGCTAAGCTAAGCTATGTTTCGGGCCACCAGACGTTGCTTGTTTTGAAAACAAGCAGAAAAAAATTACTCGACATGTTTTTAGATAAATGGGTCGATATAAACCTTTGTGGGCAACGCCTTCTTTCGACGTGACGAAACACAGAAAGGCTTTCGTGATTCGCTCGTTTCTCTGCATTATTTATGTAAATTGGGAAACACCGGGAAACACAGCCAGGAGAGTTGACGCACCGCTATGAGAGCCTTGCAAGTGAGTTTAACTTGGGGTGACCGTTCGATCTTCGAAAGGAGTGAGTAAAACTGAGTTTTATCGGAAGTTGGCCTTTAAGTCAAGTTAAAAGAGGGAGTATGTAGCTAGTGAAAGTCAATGGATCACTGTAGCGTGTGTGTGTGTGTGTGTGTGTGTGTGTGTGTGTGTGTGTGTGTGTGTGTGTGTGTGTGTGTGTGTGTGTGTGTGTGTGTGTGTGTGTGTGTGTGTGTGTGTGTGTGTGTGTGTGTGTGTGTGTGTGTGTGTGTGTGTGTGTGTGTGTGTGTGTGTGTGTGTGTTGGTTTTCTGGGATGTTCCCAAAATGACCCTGGCCAACGATTTTAACTGTATTAAGCCCAAAAATAGTGGCATACCCCTTTAAGGAGGAGAGAGAGAGAGAGAGAGAGAGAGAGAGAGAGAGAGAGAGAGAGAGAGAGAGAGAGAGAGAGAGAGAGAGTAAACTGTGCGTAGCCCTTGGGAGTTGCATTGGGAGGAGAAAGTGAAACATTCCACCAACAACAAATCCATCATTTCCACTTGTGTGTGTGTCCGGAACAATCAACAATAGAGTCCTGGGAGCACAGCATGTGTGTGTGTGTGTGTGTGTGTGTGTGTGTGTGTGTGTGTGTGTGTGTGTGTGTGTGTGTGTGTGTGTGTGTGTGTGTGTGTGTGTGTGTGTGTGTGTGTGCGTGCATGCGTGCGTGCGCGCGTGCGTGCGTGCGTGCGTGCGTGCGTGTGTGTGTGTGTGCCTATATGTTAATGTACTACTTTATAATATGTGTTTCTTACCAAATGCAAATACGTGTCCTCGCCAAAAATAATGTAGTATTGATCATCACTAAACATACAGATAACATTCGAATTCTGTGCAACTATCCATGCCACCCAACTACCTCTGTGTGTGTGTGTATGTGTGTGTGGGTGTGTGTGTGTGCAGGCCCGCCGACAGGGGGGGACAACCGGGCTTTTTGTCCCGAGCCCTGGAAATTCTGGAATAGGGGGGGCCCATAACTGGTCCCTCATGATGTTGGGATTAGTTATGATATGTTCACTTCAAAATGTGTTAGTTTTTAGGGTAGAAAAGTGCTTTATTTGCATTCAAACAATGACTTACATATGTTTGCCTTCATTGCCCTTGAAAAAACGGCCAATAACCCCCTACCACCCCTATTCCAAAATGGTTTAGTTTAGTCTTTCTAGAAAAAAAGACGACATCATTCGATAAGTGGTCAGTGCGCGAGCCCATTAGTAAACATGCACAAGTCAGGAGCGCTGAAAAAGGAAAGAAAAGTGAAAAAGAGAGGAAGAAGTCAAAAGCCTGAGGGTTTCTCTACATAAATACTGTATATCAGAAAAGACTTGGATGATGCAGCAGGTAGCCAACCAGTAAAAGCAGCTGTGCAGCAGATCCAGGTAGGCCTAAGACACGGCCAACTTTTCCCAGCCCCGTCGTCAAGTAACACTGGCACAAAAGGCCGTGAGCATGTCACCCTGAGATCAATATCAAACAGACAGGGGGCATTTAATAATTTGATTATCACAACGGCTTAATTACACTGTTTCATACGCCTATATCTTATTGAATCTATGAATATGCGCATTACTCCGCAAATATGTGTCCAAATCAGGGGCAGGCACGCGCACATGGATGAACACAATAGAAAACGGGTATTGCATTATTTCCTAACCAGAACAGCTTAATAACATTATGCTTCAAATCTGACCGTCAGTTAAGAAGAAAATGCATATGAGCCCACACACTCATATCAGGGATTCTAGGAGAAGCCTATTATAATCTCTGGTTGTGTGGGATAATGCCTCGATTGGGCGCATGTTTGCCCTAAGGAGAACCAACTTTTTTAAACAGCGCTATGCAACGCTACAGTATTGCTAAATCTCCGTTTAGCACAGATGCTAACAAATTATCAACCTGTTAACTTTGTGAGGGAAATACAGTGTAGATTCGTTGTGCATAGTTTTCTGTAAATAGACATGTTCCTGTGTTACTCCTGCTGTGGGGAGGCTTTGATGAGGGAGGGAGCACAGCAGCACACTCTGCCTGTGTGTTCCTGTTCACTTGCTCACTGTCATCACACGTCACTTGAAGTCAGCTTAGCAAACGGTGACTCCTCAGTCAGAGTTTTGATGTGCAAGCCTTCAAATGGCCAAATTACACTAATGAGAATCATATCTATTTTGTTTCTTTTTAAAATACATGTAGCCTAGGCTAGACTGCATGGATTGAACAATGTTATGTTTTGAAAATAGTAAAATTGTTTAGATTACTATGCTGCCCTACAAAGCAAAAAGGCAGTAACTGCAATGCTGTTAAAAATGAGCTACTATGACTTTAATGTCATATATATCAAAGTCAAAAGGTAAATAAAATGATTGATCTGCAAAAAAGGTGGTGATATAAAGTAACAAAACTGTCATATGTCAATAATCTTCCAATTCAGAGCCCATTCAGAGATTTTTGTCCCGGGCCCAGCCAAAGCTGTCAGCGGCCCTGTGTGTGTGTGTGTGTGTGTGTGTGTGTGTGTGTGTGTGTGTGTGTGTGTGTGTGTGTGTGTGTGTGTGTGTGTGTGTGTGTGTGTGTGTGTGTGTGTTGGTTTTCTGGGATGTTCCCAGAATGACCCTGGCATGAGTCTAATTCTCTGTGTGTCATTTATGAAAAATGTCATCCACCGCAAAAGTCTTGAGATGGAATAATAATACAGTATATCACACACATGCATGCATGCACACACACACACACGCACGCACGCACGCACACACACACACACACACACACACACACACACACACACACACACACACACACACACACACACACACACACACACACACACACACACACACACACACACACACACACACACACACACACACACACACACACACACACACACACACACACACACACACACACACACACACACACACACACACACACACACACAGCTAAAATATTCTCAGGTGTGGAGGTGTCATAAATGTTGTGGGAGCATTGGGTATCCTCAGGGGAGGATCTAGGCATTTTTGGGCCCAAGGCGAAATATAAACATGGGGCCCTCAAAAGACATTGTATAGACATAAAATTCTGTGTTTTGGTGGTATTCACGTGTAAGTGTTTTGTCTCATACATAGGTATCTTTAAGTACTTACCCTTATTGACAAATTAAAATTAGGCTTACTTTTTGTGTTTACAGCGACTGGACTGACAGTTGGGGCCCCTACGGAGGACAGATTTTTACCGGGGCCCCAGGCAATTGCCTAGGTTTGCATAATGGAAAGTTCACCTCTGGGTATCCTCCAGCCACATCACAGTCGGTGACATTTGGGAGGTCAAAAATGACAGAATACCTGAGGGCCAGAGATAAGTACTGAGGAAAGCAAAGTTAGGCTGGGAAATGTCTGGCACATAAATGACTCACATTTATATCATCAAGTTGCATTTTTCTACTTTTGCTTTTGACACACGGCTACGCTATCTGACATTACAGGGCAGCACCTGAGAGGACATTCCTCAGAGACACATCAGGGGGTCAGGACATCCCAGTGGGCCCAATGGAAGATTATGGTTTGATATGGCATGGGATTGCACTCTCTGTACTCTGTTTGAAGCAATGCTCTACCATTTCTGGAAATAAGCTCATTTTACACCTCCCCTTCAAAAATTAAATGATTGAGCTTTACCTTCCCCTTAAGTCTGGAAGAGCAAAATTTTACCTCCAAGCTGGCATATATCATTGCACTCTGTTTAGGTCTATTTAAGTACACCTGAAAGTTTAAGTGGCAGGGGACTTTTGGTGTGTTCTAATCCCAGAAGTGGGCAAACTCTTTGTAAATGAACTACTTCCAGTATCAACAGTAAATTTATAACTGTTTGCAAATGAGTAAAGCCGGGCATACACTGTGCGATATTTTCACTCGTGGGTCTTAAGCTTCTGCTCACACTGCACGAAGGGATTTCACTGTTTAAAAGTTCACAGCTCACGACTCACGTCCTCACACTACACGAGCCGACAGTCAGATGCGAGAGAAATGCTTCCACCGTACGACGCGACAGGCATTTTCCCCGGCCTGCAGAGGAGGGAACATGCGCACCTGAGGTGGAGATGAGGTCGCGCTCAACAGCGAATCGCACGGCCCTATTAATTTGTGCGTGTGAAGTGTCGGGTCGTAGCACTGCTTTAACTGTGCGATTTACGCACGAGCCACGACCAGAATTTCAAACCGTTTTGATTTTCTTGCGACCCTGCGATTGCACGATCGTGAGGCGAAATCGCTTGTCGTTACCCCATGTACACTGCACGATGCGAGACTCACGATTGACCTGCGATTGAGCAAGAAATCGGCCCGACTCTCAAAAAGTCGTGCGAGTGCCAAATCGGGGCAAAATCGGGGCAAAAGTCGCACAGTGTAAGCCCAGCTTAAGAAATACTATGTTAACACGGATACACATAACCGGTTTCGCATAACTCATACTACACTCACTGCGTAGGGCCTCGTGATGAAAAAAAAGGCTGAAGAATCTGTTAACATTGGGCACACGTGTGTCTTCACACATTCCAGACAGATCACACAGTGCATCATGTAGAGTTGAAAACACCGTTTGATGAAGGATGACCCACACAGATTTCCCTCAAGATTTTGAGAAGGAAGAAGGAACCTGTGACAATGAACTTGTGAGTAACGTGCGTAAATAAAGTGTTAATGAAGATTTTTAAAGAGACGGTTATTGAAAAATGTTACTGATAGATTCTACTGTATTTTTGTTTCGTTATGTATTCTAGTCATGAGTCCAGCTGTCTATGTCAACACAATGCAGGACAGACAGGGGAACAAAAAAGCTTTGGAAATGTGACATAATTTGTCACTCTGCTTCAATTATGCCCTCAGTCAGGACAGAAAGTAAGTTCATGGAACAGATATCTCTTTAGTTGTGGAACTTGCTATCAGTATATGGTCTAAGGCCAAATAGAAGTGAAACTGTCATCTGTATTTTGTACTGATTTAATATCAGTTGCCAAGTAGGAGCCAAATGTTAATAAAGCCTTTTGTTTTAAACAGAAAAGGTTAGCTTGAGTAGCCAGAGGACAAAATGTGAAAATAATCACTGAAAGGCTTGTCTGTCACACGGCCCAAGAGGCTGCTGAAGTGTCCTGAATTGAGGACCATTATTCAAACAGTAGACTACAGGATCCTCATTTAAACAGTGACAACAGCAACAAAGCCTTTCATTTCAGGGCAGTCAAAAATATAATTTATTTTAAAATATCCAAATGATCTGGCAACAATGAAATGAAGGTCAGCCAAAACATTAGGCTAGTCAAAAACAACACAGAGTCGACATAAAACAGCACACAGCCCTTTTCAAACTTCAAGGTTGAAAGGTCAGCTGAGGATAGGAAAATGACACAAAAAGAAAGCAAAAGATAAAAGACAAAAGTGAGAAGATGGAGGCAGGAAGGTCAACGGAGGCTTTGATTGATTCCATTCATTCCAGTGACCTCGGAGAAGTCACACCCTATTAGCTGTACTGATATCCTTCTAACTTTTCTGTGTGTGTGTGTGTGTGTGTGTGTGTGTGTGTGTGTGTGTGTGTGTGTGTGCGCGCGTGCGCATGCGTATCTGTGACCGTGTGCATGCGTGCGTGCATATTTGTGTGTGTGCATGCGTGCATGTCTTCCACATTGACTGACAGTGTGTTCACCTCCTCTTACACTGGATACAAAGGTGAAGTGGAGCTGCTGGCTGTGGCAGAGACTATGTGTGTGCGTGTGTGTGTGTGTGTGTGTGTGTGTGTGTGTGTGTGTGTGTGTGTGTGTGTGTGTGTGTGTGTGTGTGTGTGTGTGTGTGTGTGTGTGTGTGTGTGTGTGTGTGTGTGTGTGTGCGTGCGTGCATGCCTGTGTGCGTGCGTGTGTGTTGGGGAGGGGGGTAGGGAGGTCCTAGCATCACCCTGATAAAAGGCAGCCTGTCTTGGGAGGGCAACACAATAGCCAAGCCCCTGTCCAAGGTTCCACAATGGCCAAGCCCCTGTACACACACACACACACACACACACACACACACACACACACACACACACACACACACACACACACACACACACACACACACACACACACACACACACACACACACACACACTGTCCAAGGTTCCCGTAATCTGACCGAAACACATGCTGCACCACAATGCAGCCACTGTCACATCAAGTGGCAACAGCGCCGACCGAATGCGGTTTGCCTGCCATCATTGATGTGCACACACACACACACACACACACACACACACACACACACACACGCGCGTACACGCGCACACACACACACACATATATATATACACACACACACACACACAGTATGTTTCATGCCATCATTCACTGATTCCCCATGAATAGAGAAACTTGGACACGGATGGCCTGTAACTAACACAGCAGATGGAAAGGCATAACGTCCCCTCCTCCATCCTCCTTCTTGGTCCAGACACACAAGGATGCCAGTACTACCAAGGGCCAGTGTCATTGTTTGAGGACCGATAAGGTAGGTGCTAAGGAGAGGACAGGAGAGGAGAGGAGGGAGGAGAAGAGAGAGGAGAGAGGAGAGGGAAGAGGAGAGGAGAGGAGAGGAGAGGAGAAGAGAAGAGAGAGGAAAGGAGAGGGAAAAGGAGAGGAGAGGAGAGAAGAAGAGAGAGGAGAGGAGAGAAGAGGGAAGAGGAGAGGAGAGGAGAGGAGAGGAGAGGAGAGGAGAGGAGAGGGAAGAGGACTGGAACGTAGAGGAGAGGAGAGGGCCGATATGGTAAGTGCTAACCAAGGGAGTGAGACAGGTCGGTGCTAACCAAGGGAATGGGACAGGTTGGTCAGGTGCTAACCAAGGGAGTGAGACAGGTAGGTCAGGTGCTAACCAAGGGAGTGAGACAGGTAGGTCAGGAGCTAACCAAGGGAGTGAGACAGGTAGGTGCTAACCAAGGGAGTGAGACAGGTAGGTCAGGTGCTAACCAAGGGAGTGAGACAGGTAGGTGCTAACCAAGGGAGTGAGACAGGTAGGTGCTAACCAAGGGAGTGAGACAGGTAGGTGCTAACCAAGGGAGTGAGACAGGTAGGTGCTAACCAAGGGAGTGAGACAGATAGGTGCTAACCAAGGGAGTGAGACAGGCAGTGGAGGGTTCAGCAGCTGGCAGCATTGACCATTGTGGTGCCAACAGCAAACTCCTAAACTTTGGTTCCAGTCTAGCTGGAGTTTGGTAATCCCTTACGAAAATGAACCATGGTAAATCATGGTTTTGATGTTCTTTTGAGCATGGTTCACTATGACTATGGTGATATGGTTCAATCATGGTTTGACTATGGTTTAACCGTTACGAAAATTTACCATGGTTTTATTCTGAAAACTTAACATGGTTTTACCACGTTTTATAGTTATTCATTAAATTACACTTAGCTGACACTTGCTTTATCTTAAGCGCGTATTGGTGGCATTGCTTGGAGCGATGTGGGGTTAGGTGCCTTGCTCAAGGGCACTTCAGCTATTGATAGAGGTGAAGGGAGAGGTAAGGGTGGGATTCGAACCTGCAACTCTGTGATCCATTATACCAAGGCTGCCCATGAGTTTTCATGTTTTTTTGGTAACCACGAAACCCACAATTAACCACGGTTTTCCATGCAAAAAAAACATGAAAACCATGAATAACCATGATCCATGGTGAGTTTACATAGTAAAATGATGGTTAAACCAGACTAGAACCATAGTTTTCATGGCTACCCAAAAAAACATGGATAAGCCATAGTAACACTGGTTTAGAGAACTTACAGTAACCATGACATACCATGGTAGAACCATGGTTACTACATCAAAACCATGGTCGATTTTCATAAGGGATAGCAAAGTTTTGCACAAAGCACAAGTCGGGGGCAGGGGGGTTGGCATTTGGCCCGGGGCCCAGGGGCTACCTGCTGTTGGGGGCCCTATTGTGACCTTGGCAGGCCCTATCATTATATTCCATCACAGTGGTGTATAGCTACCTCCACTAGGCCTATATTCCATCACAGTGCTGTATACTAAATGAAACTGGAGTGGCACACTAAGTCTCAACAGTAAACACTGGCCATGTTTAAGCAACGCCTTAAGACACATCTCTTCCTGGAGGCTTATGGCTGCTAGTTCCACAAGCACTTTCACTTACATGCATTCACACACAGGCTCACGCACTGACTCGCACACACACTCACACTTTCCTACACAATACTCTGTGAAGCGACCTTGGGTGTTTTAAATGCGCTATATAAAACGAAAGTATTATTATTATTATTATTATTATTATTATTATTATTATTATTATTATTATTATTATTATTATTATTATTGTTATTATTATTATTAAAATGAATACTTGTATATTGAAATAAATATCAAATCCAAACTGCTTAATTCTTTTTCGGACCTACGTAATGCAGACATACAGTGCCAAAGACTAAACCCATTTTGTAGGCTATTTACCCTCTCTTTCTATGTTAGGGAAGTGCAGTTTGTGCAGTCTGAATTTACCAATCTGGGCCACACACACACTTGGTGCTTTGGACACTGTGGCTGGCAGGCAGGAACAATAGCTGAACAGTAATCAAGGATTCATGAGCGCAGGCGGTCTGGCTAAGTGAGAGAGAGCGGGTTTAATGTTGCACAAAGGGGTTTGGATGATGTGCAATTGCTAACACAAAAATATCACATTATTTATTTGTTTATGTGTGTGTGAACATGTGTGTATGTGTGAACGTGCGAGGGAGAGAGAGAGAGAGAGAGAGAGAGAGAGAGAGAGAGAGAGAGAGAGAGAGAGAGAGAGAGAGAGAGAGAGAGAGAGAAAGAGAGAGAGAGAGCTGTCCCACTTAATTCCCACAGCTGTGAAGAGTGAAGTGTCGCTTCAGGGCATTCAATGCAATGTAATAACGATGCAGCCCTAATAGAACAGCAAAGCATAATGACAGACCAACTCTGCTGTCGATGTTGCCACAGCGTTATAGGCTGACAACAGCATGGTGAAGCATCATTGACCAGCATCATTGAGGTGCTTTCAATCTGTGGCCATCATTAACATGATTGCTAATGTGGGGGCACTAGTGCATTACACAAGACTGCACTGCATTACAGTAGGTAAGAGGAGGGAAGTAAAAATCAAAGCATTGGCTTAGAAGCTGCTTAGAGTAGGACAATAGCTATGTTTACATGAGACATTTAATTCGGAATTAACTCCATTTAATTCTGAATAAAGCTTAATTCCGCTTTGAAAACGTCATGTGAACACTTCCTAATGTGGAATTAAAATAAAGATCAAAGGAAACTCGACAGTACTATTTAATTTGGAATTATTCATTTTGGAATTAAAACCGTCATGTAAGCGTAGCAATTGTGTGTTGCGTCAGATTCCAATGTTCAAGCAGGCCTTGTGGCTTTCTTTGACAAACTTCCAGCACTCTGAAGTCATTCCTCCAGGTAAAAGGGGTGCATCTGGTTGTTTCTTTTAAGACTTCATAGATTGAATCCAAGGCACTCGCCTCTGAGACAAGGTAGAGGAGGGTTTTTTAACCCTTTATTCTACATTTTGGTATACTGTACTGCATTTAAAGCCACCTTGGGTATTCTGGAATATATATATATATATGGCTGGCTCCCATGTGAGGTTTAGAATTGAGTTTAAAACTTTTCATATAGTCTATAAGTTACACGCTGTAATGGTCATTGAAAAGTTAACTACCACTATAAAGCTATGACATAACACAGGGCCTTTAATAATGCACTACGACTTGGTCATTGCCATTCTGGTAACAGCAAATGTATAACGTCGTGCCTTGATGGGCTAATGACCTACACGTATTGCAGATATGCTAGAGCAGGGTTTCCCAAACTGTGGTGCATGCACCCCTGGGGGTGCCCAGCCTGCTACAAGGGGGTGCGCAAGCGGAATTGGGCAATGGCGGATAAGTGTGTTTTTTACAGCATTAATGAACATTAAGTAGTTGTTAATTGTTTGGCTAATTGTATGCTGAAAGGGTCCATATGAAGTGCAGTTTATATCTCCTAGACTTGTCATGCAACAAGTTCCATTGTAATGAAGATAGAAAAAAATGTCAATTATATTGTAAATGAGGACTCCTCAAAATGACTCTGTATAATGTGCGGCAATTTTCGCGTAGGGGGTGCGCGAACCACACTGAAATGTACAAGGGGGTGCACAGGGGAAAAAGTTGGGGAACTGCTGTGCTAGAGCAATATCACCCTAATAGATGTCTTTGGTCTTCAGTCTCTTCTATTGGTTGTGCTTATGGGTAAAATCCAGATAGGATGAAATGGCATTTAGTCAATGGTGCAACAGTGTCCCGACAGTGTCCCACCAGTATCAACCCCCCCCCCCCCCCAAAAAAAAAAAAAGAATCAAAAACAGCTTTGCCTTGGTTAAAGTTAGTTATCTGCCTTTGGTTAAAGTTAGTACTATATAGTAATCGTTCATATAATTTCTACTTTCTATAATATTTTCTTCTCTCTTTTCTTTCTTTCCTCACAAGCACATGGAATGACAGTTATGTTGCCTATGATGTGCTATACAAATCCTATTGCTGTTGCCATTGCGTTTGTCTATGTGTATTGAGGATGTGTGCGTGGCTATGTGGGTGTAACGAACG
>NC_085876.1:16774013-16789013 GCF_034702125.1 Engraulis encrasicolus | reverse complement strand
TGTTGAGAGGAGAGGGCTTGAAAAAAGGCACAATTTTGAATTGTTTGTCCTGACGTCAGCTGGAAAACGGCTCCGTGTGCCTGCTGCTGCTGCGTCTCTCGTGGAAACTCAATACATCCCCGCTCGGATAGCAGCCAGCAATCAATGCGCAAGTTTGCCTCACTCTCCGGAGTCAGTGTTTGGGATTTCAACACACAAGGATTTGGAACTAAAAATACGTTACCATGAATGCTGGAGTTTTTTTGCTGATGTTATTTGTGCGGGTGTACGCGGAAAATTTGGAAGGACCAACAGGTAAGAATAAATGATTTTTTTTTCTAGTGAGTCAATGCGTTGCACTCGAGAGAACTTCGGGCGGAAGAAAGCGGATCTTCTCTCAGTAGCCCACCGCTTGCCTTAACAATGAGTTGTCTCTCCGCAAGAAGACCCGTCAACTTTTTAGTGATGTGATTTTTTTCCTAATTCAGAAAGAATAGGCAACAGTTAATAGTTTTCATTAATATATTTGTAAATATCCGCATGCCCTGTGCTGGAAGTTGAAGATTGTGAACAGTTGCCAAAGACACGCTGATTGTGTTGCTGGTACTGTAGCCTATAATGCAGACTGTTACAAGATGGACTTGCAGAGTCTGGTTAAGGTGGAGATTCTGTTTAAGGTGAACTTAATGTGATTTTAAGCGCATACATTACACGACATGACACTTAGCTGATGTTTCTTATCCAAAGCGACTCACAGATATTACAGGGTATTAGTTGCAGTCCCTGGAGCAATGTGGAGTTAGGTGCGTTGCTCAAGGCCACCTCAGCCATGGAGGGAGGAAGGGATTGGTAAGGGTGGGGTTTGAACCTGCAACCCTGTGATTTACAGTCCAGCTCCCTAACCATTACACCATGGATGCCCGCATACTGTCTGAACAGACCGTAAGAGCCTGAGGCTGGTGTGAGTTCTGTGGTGTTTTAGAGTCCACTGCTGCCACAGCACTTCACTTTGTCAGCTTTGACTTCTGACACCAGAGCTCTGATCAGCAAGGGTGTGTGTGTGTGTGTGTGTGTGTGTGTGTGTGTGTGTGTGTGTGTGTGTGTGTGTGTGTGTGTGTGTGTGTGTGTGTGTGTGTGTGTGTGTGTGTGTGTGTGTGTGTGTGTGCGTGCGTGTGTGCGTGCGTGCGTGCGTGTGTGTGTGTGCCTTCAGTCCTTACTGATGGCAGTGTAAAGTGAAAGCTGTGGGATGGGTTGTGGATCTTCTTTGACTTTTCACTTTTTCTCCTTCATACACATCCTGGTTGCTAATGCAGATGCCGCAGACCACTTGTGAATTTGACAGCCTTCCCAGTACAGCTTCCGCAGCGACCCTCCTCTGCCCTCCTCTCTCTCTCTCTCTCTCTCTCTCTCTCTCTCTCTCTCTCTCTCTCTCTCTCTCTCTCTCTCTCTCTCTCTCTCTCTCTCTCTCTCTCTCTGTGTGTGTGTGACAGGCTCCCCAGTGGTCCTCCTCTGCTCCCCCGAGTGCCCGCTGGGGGCTCATGGGACATGCAGCAGAGATGGATGGTGATGGAGTGGGGGATGGGTGGTGGTGGAGTGGTGGATAGAGTTGGGTGGTGGTGGAGTGGCGGAGAGGGGGATAGAGTTGGGTGGTGGTGAGTAGGGGATAGAGTTGGGTGGAGTGGTGGAGAGGGGAGAGTTGGGTGGTGGTGGAGTGGTGAGTGGGGGATAGAGTTGGGTGGAGTGGTGGAGAGGGGAGAGTTGGGTGGTGGTGGAGTGGTGAGTGGGGGATAGAGTTGGGTGGTGGTGGAGAGGGGGATAGAGTTGGGTGGTGGTGGAGTGGTGAGCGGGGGATGGAGTTGGGTGGTGGTGGAGAGGGGGATAGAGTTGGGTGGTGGTGGATTGGTGGAGAGGGGGATAGAGTTGGGTGGTGGTGGAGTGGTGAGTGGGGGATAGAGTTGGGTGGTGGTGGAGAGGGGGATAGAGTTGGGTGGTGTTGGAGTGGTGTAGTGGGGAGNGTTGGGTGGTGGTGGAGTGGTGAGTGGGGGATAGAGTTGGGTGGTGGTGGAGAGGGGGATAGAGTTGGGTGGTGGTGGAGTGGTGGAGAGGGGGATAGAGTTGGGTGGTGGTGGAGTGGTGGAGAGGGGGATAGAGTTGGGAGGTGGTGGAGAGGGGGATAGAGTTGGGTGGTGTCGGAGTGGTGGAGAGGGGAGAGTTGGGTGGTGGTGGAGTGGTGAGCGGGGGATGGAGTTGGGTGGTGGTGGAGAGGGGGATAGAGTTGGGAGGTGGTGGATTGGTGTTGTTATGACGATGCTGATGGGATTTGGGGAGTTGGTGGTTACAGGGTGTTTTCTTTGCATTGGTTCCCCCTCCAATTCATTTTCTCATGGAGGAGGGGGCATGGTGGTGATGGTGACAGGGGGGTGTGAGGGATGGGGTGGGGGAGGTGGTGGGGGGGGCATTACACTCATCACCTGCCTTCCTCGGGTGATGTGGACATGCAGTAGTGGCAGCGGGGAGGGAAGGGGTAGAGTAGAGTGGAGTACAGTAGAGTAGAATAGAGTAAAATACTTTTATCAATACTGAGGGAAATTAAGTAATTAAGGAAATTAAGATGGTGATAATGGGGGTGATGGTGTTGACAGTCTGGGGATTTTGGTCATGGGAGTGGTGGTTACAGTGTGTTTTCTTAGCATTGGTTCACCTAACACACTGACATACAATCACGTTCCCTCTATATATCTCCATCCGTCTTTATAGCGTTCTTTCTATTTCATAGTTCCTCTTGTTTTCCCATCCCAGTTTCCTCTCTTCTCCCTTTCACATTTTTTTTTCTATCTGGCACCCCCACCCCTTCTTCCTTACCGACACATAGTTTGGCTTTCTTTCTGAAAGGTTGGCCTTGCATGGCTTACTTCTGAATTGTTAACAGTTAGAATGCCAGAGTCAGAGAAGGGTTAAAGCGAGATGCTTTGGGTTGGGGTTCATGCTGGGTGGTTGTGGTTAGGAATATAAGGAGACAGAAGGGGAGGTTGGGGGGAATGAGACAGAGGGTGAGGTTGGGGCAAGGCAAGGCAGCTTTATTTCTAAAGCACATTTCATACACAGAGTAATTCAATGTGCTGTACAGTGATGATAAAAAACATGCAAAAAACAGAAAAACAATAGCAACGCAAGGCGTGCGGTAAAAGATAATAAAAACCCAAGGCAGGTTAGATAAAAACAAGACAAAAGAGGCAATAAAAACAAGAAGAAAAGTGAGACAGTGGGGATGGGGGAGTGTGAGCGTACTGTACTTTTCATAGCTGGTTGATAATCAACAGACTCCTCAACTTCAGCCTTCTGTGTTCCAGAAGCACAAGTGCTGAGAGAGAGAGAATGGGCAAATGTGAAGATGCAGACAGAGGCTGAAATGTGCTGTAAAGATCATTCATTGGCACAAATGTTTAAAAAAGATGCGCCTAAGATGGGCGGGCAAATCACCATAAAGTGAAGCCCGAGACTGAGCATAACAAAGTGGTTCTTTGGATGCAGTACTGTCTCATATCATTGCATGCAGAGTTATTTGAAAGACAACCTTTTTGTTCGCCCTCTTTGTAGGCCATTTTCCACTGCCTGTTTTCTATCTGGTACAGCTCGACACGGCATGACTCTGCCGCCGTTTTTTTTGTTTTTGCTTAACCAAGTATGGCACGGCAGAGTGTGAAAACTCGTTTTGTTTTCTTGGCTGGCTGAACTGTGCTGAGTGGGTACTGTTGCTGCCTACTACCCAGAATGCTGTGCATCAGCTCCCTTGCAAAGCTGAATCCAAATCATGGTGGCTACCCTATCATCTACCTTGGAATTGTCTTTTGTTTGACACTCTATTACATTGATATTACAATCGAAGCTAAAGATTGTAGTCCAAGCATGATGTTGCTCAAATTATCTATAGCCCATCTAGATAGATTTGATATCTGTCAGCCTTATGTTAGTCAACCAGCCTACGTGAAGTAATGCTACGTGACATCATCAAAAGCGTAACTTCAACCGTACTCTAGGTCAGTGGTTCCCAAACTTTACCATGACAAGGCCCCCCATACACCAGTAGATTCCAGCCAAAGCCCCCCTGATACAGGTTGTGCCATGTTATTTTTTCTGTGCAACCAGTTTCACAACTCGATGAAGTTGGTGCATTCCTGAACCCATTCAAGTACTACAGAAATAATAATACATGTATAACATTGTAGGAAGAAAATTATTCCACTAGGATTGTTTGGCTTATTCTTGGTTTATTCTGGCTACTTACAGTGCCCTCTATAATTATTGGCACCCCTGGTTGAGATGTGTTAAAAGCATTAAAGTAAATTCAGTGTTTATTGCAGAAGAATACTGTCACACTGAAAAATTTAGGAAAATGTAGCCTTCAACTCAAATGAATTGTAGGAAAATAAAAAAATCCCTGACTAAAAAATAATTATTTTTCATTAAATCACCTGTTCCACAATTATTGGCACCCTTAACAATTCCCAGGAAATAAATATAATTGAAGCATTTCTGTCATTTCTACAGTAGTTTACAAAGTTTACCAGAGTATGTAGGAACATTTAATTAGTAATTCATCACTTCCTGTTTCCCTGGGGTATAAATATGACGTGACACCGAGGCCATTTCTCTTATCCACTCTTAAACATGGGAAAGACAAAGGAACACAGCATACAAGTAAGGCAGATGTGCGTCGACCTTCACAGGTCAGGCAGAGGCTACAAGAAGATTGCCACTCAACTGCAGCTGCCCATATCCACTGTGAGAGGAATTACGAAGTTCAAAACAACTGGAACAGTGGTAAACAAGCCTGGACGAGGACCCAAGTTTATTTTGCCACCACGCACAGTGAGGAGGACGGTAAGAGAAATCAAAAGATCTCCAAAGCTCACCGTTACAGAATTACAACAAATGGTAGCATCCTGGGGTCACAAAGTGTCCAAATCAACCATCAGGCGCTGTCTACACGCCAACAAGCTGTTTGGGAGGCATGCACAGAGAAAACCTTTCCTCACCCACAATCATAAACGCAAACGTCTGGAGTTCGCCAAGCGGTATTGGGGCTTCAACTGGGACCGTGTGCTTTTGTCAGATGAGACCAAGATTGAGCTTTTTGGCAAAAAACACTCTAAGTGGGTCTGGCGTGCCACGAAAGATGCGCATGCTGAAAAGCACCTCATACCCACTGTGAAGTATGGGGGTGGGTCAGTGATGCTGTGGGGCTGTTTCGCTTCCAAAGGCCCTGGGAACCTTGTTAGGGTGCATGGCATCATGAATGCTTTGAAATACCAGGACATTTTAAATCAAAATCTGTTGCCCTCTGCCCGAAAGCTGAAGATGGGTCGTCACTGGGTCTTTCAGCAGGACAATGACCCTAAACATATGGCCAAATCTACACAGAAATGGTTCACCAGACACAAAATCAAGCTCCTCCCATGGCCATCTCAGTCCCCAGACCTCAACCAAAAATACTGAATCAAACAAAGATATCGCAAACCACGCCCACTCAATGAAAAAGCGTGTGCTCAAGTTGGGTCTCCTAAGGGGGCGTTGTCCCCTACTTCTTCTTCTCTTTTTGAGGTGTTTGCGCAAGACGTGCGCTACCGCCATCTACAGCGCTAAGGGGACTTCATTGATTCTCAACCTCAGGACTCCGAAGGTCTCCTAACCGAAGGTCTCCTAAAGGGGCGTTCACCCGACATAAAGTGGATACCGGAAAGGAAACAAAATGACGCTTCTTGGTTACATCCACTTTCTTTGCNTCAACCCCATTGAGAACCTGTGGGGTGAGCTGAAGAGGAGAGTACAGAGGAGAGGACCCAGGTCTCTGGATGATTTAGAGAGATTCTGCAAAGAGGAATGGCTGAAGATCCCTCTTTCTGTCTTTTCCCATCTTGTGAAACATTATAGGAGAAGATTATGTGCTGTTTTGTTGGCAAAAGGGGGTTGTACAAAATATTAACAACAGGGGTGCTAATAATTGTGATATATATTATTTGATGTCAAATAATTATTTCTTTATGTGGGATTTTTTCCCCACTGAATAAATGCACTTGTATTGAAGGTTGGATTTTTCTCTTTTTTCCATTAAGGTCCCATATTATTTAGAAAAAAATAATAATAATTGGAAGCTAAAAAACACATCTTAACCAGGGGTGCCAATAATAATGGAGGGCACTGTAATTTACTCAATGTATTAAATTATTGATTTTATTTCACTATATTTTCCTGCCAACCTGCCGCGGCCCCCCTGGCACCCCCTCGCGGCCCCCCAGGAGTGACGTGACGCCTTGTTTTTTCGTAGCATTGGTTAAAAACCTACCAAACTGTTATTTTTCCCTTAAAAAACAAATGTCAATGAAAGAAGATGTGATACATTATGTTTCATATTAGCCATGAAAAGAAACATTTTTTGTGAAGATTTATGTAAAGGGTTATATGTCAAATATCCTGCGGTGTGACTGTAACATTAATGAAACCTGGAATATAATATATATTAACCAACAACATTTTGAATGATGTATGAAGCCTTTGGCATGATCGCATATATATTAACGTTATATTATTATGTGAATGTGAAAAAAACTCAAGACAGTAATATTAACTACAAGTTCAATTTCGTAACACAAATTGCGTCCTGTGGGGGATTGTGAATGGGCAGCTGCAAGGCCAACTACAAGGGTCTTAAAGACTGGCTCTTAAACAGTCAGAACCCCAGTTATTGGAGAGTGCTGTGGAATTTTAAATTGACTATTAACATCTTAATATGTCTTCAAATGCAATGTTTCTGTCGCGCAATGCTTAGGTTCATTTTATGGTGTCCTGTGGTGTGACTGCTCTTGAAGAAGAAAAAAAAGTTTTTTTTATCAATGAAAACACATATTAAGATTAAACACAATATCATTATCAAGTTAGCATGAGCTCAGATGTCAGTCATGTATACAAAAGGATTAAAATGGCCATAATGCAGTGAATTTCCTGTGGTGTGACTTAATTTTCCTGTGGTGTGACATGCCTATGCAATAGTGATGGGCCAATGAAGCTTTGTTGAAGCTTTGAACCATTTAGGCACATTGCTTCAAAAATTGGGTTAGTACTTGAAACTTCAGTAACAGGGCCCTCTCCTGGTGAAAAGTCATGTTTGCAATTAAACGGGCTCAATTCGATAAGATGAGATGTGCCCTCATCATCTTCGACATTACCCCCAATATTGGACTGAGCTCATACTTTTGCACACTAACTTCCAGACATTTGACATTTTGGAGTACTGATGAGGCAGTTGAGGTAGACGACAAGGCTACGATGACACATTTATTTATTTATTCATTTATTAGGCCTATTAGGCTATTTTTGGGCAATCAGAATAGCGTTGCTGAACATTAATGTCTTCTCCTTGTTGTGTTCATAACTTATGATGATGTTGTCTACTTGTCTATCAAGTGGGACTTATAGGCCTAATGACAGTCAATAAAATATCTATTCTCTCCACTGCAACCTGGCAGACGGCTCTGCAACAGGTCAAACACATTTGCGCGCGCCTGCTGGTTTGTGTGGCAGCGCGAAACACTGCAGATGCTTTCGGAAAACTGAACCAGTTTACTGTTTCATACGTAATATATCACGTGGTTTTTCCGTACTGAAGCAAACTTCGGAACAGTGGTTTAATGGTTTTCGCAGTTGATGGTTTGAAACACGTTCCGGCGCGCTTGTGCCAGACTGCCATCACTACTATGCAATGTGTTGATGGAGGACACATTTTCCCAAAAATGGCAAAAATAAGGCGAAATGCCACGGACCACTAAGTGCTTTATTTTTTTCTATTTTTTTTTTCCAATTTTCCATCATTTGTTTCAGGAATTGGAAAAACTTTTTTTTTTGCGTTACGCCCCTTAACGTCAACCACCCACCTACCGTATCTTCATGTGGGTCTGTGATATGGCTAGGTTAGTGGGAAAAGTTAGTCTGGGAGTTCGAGAAGTCTTTGGCTGTCACCACTGCTCTGCTGTTTTGTTGACTGTGTGACAGTCAGGTTTATGGAGAGAGATCAGTATCAATATTAAGAAATGAATGTCACACCACTCACCAATATATTTCGTGATCCACAAACAAATGTAATAAGATTCGCAAATATAATTCATACATTTCATGATCCACAAACAAATGTAACAACATTCACAAATATAATTCATGATGCACAAATGAATGTAACCCCATTCACAAATGCCAGCGCAGTTCTATTAATTTGCAAACCGGTCTACATATATTCGCAAACCCTATACATATTTGTGACTTCCATTGTATTTGTGTGTGGATTTTTGAGACTGTCCTGACGGTATTTGACACACAAATGTGCTCAGCCAATCACATCAGCCGGCGTTCGAGCGTAAGGTTGAAGACATTGCGCTTCTATTACGCAGAGAAGGTTACTAGTGCGAAGCCACCATAGATCTTTATACACCGATCCGAGGAAATAACCGGAAGTAGAGCCATTACTGAAGTGCTCCCTGACGTAAACTCGTAATTGAAGCGTATGAAGTTCCTGACTTTCACATCATCTTTGTACAAATATGTCTGGATCTGGACTAACGTGTGCCGTAATCGGATGTCACAATAACAGCAGAACGCTAAAAATGTGGAAAAAGAGCGTATGTGCGCTTCATAGTCCACAGTTTAAAGAGGATTGTCCTTGTTGTGTGCCCTACGGTGTACACCGCTTCCCCGGCCGTGCTGAGGGTGAAGACATTCGCAAGATATGGATTAAAAACGTACACCGAAAGGACTTTGCCCCCAAACAAGTATTCAATGGTATGTATTTTTATTTCTAGGTGGTTAGTGTAGTTAAGTAGGCCTATTGTAAGCCAGTGTCTATGTAACATAAACTGGTGGCAACAATTATTTAGCTTGGCTAGCTAACGCTAGTTACGATTATTTAGCATTCTTTCATTAATACCTAAGTTTCCCCAGGAGTGGGAAGAGCACCATGAGCCCCATGGTTATCTGTTCTGTGTGTCATGGTACATTTGTGTGCTTATTTTCGATTATTTGTGTATGTGTGTGCCCTTTGAAATGAAAATGTGACCCTGGCAACTTAGCTAATTCTTTTGTTATGCTAGCGGAGTTTTGGCAAGGCTAGCCAGGTTACACTGACTTTAATAAGAAGTCAGGCTAGGTTTTGGTAGCACCATGAGCCCCATGGTTATCTGTGCTGTGTGCCATGGTACATTTGTGTGATTATTTACGATTATTTGTGTATGTGTGCCCTTTGAAATGGAAATGTGACCCTGGCAATTTAGCTAATTCTTTTGTTATGCTAGCGGAGTTTTGGCAAAGCTAGCCAGGTCGTGTGACTGACTTCAATAAGTCAGGCTAGGTTTTGGTAGCTTTTGTTTTGTCCATAACCTAGCCCAATTTTATTTTCATCTCATAAATCGACCACCATGTTTGTATTTGTAATAATGTTTGGCATTTTATTGGAAATAAAGTGACGGGGACAAGCTAGGTTAATCTCAAAAGTGGTAGGCCTATGGACATGTCCCCCAACACCCAGACTGAAAATTACACCCATGTCTGTAACCCTTCCTCAACAAAAGATAATTTTCGCTATCCAACCTCAGTGTACATGTCTTGCTTTGTCCTGTATTTTGTCTAATGTCTGTGAGAATGACTGCAGCCATGGCAAAGATAATTTTCTGTTTCATGTGTAACAGTCAAGCATATTTGTTTTTATCTCATCTTATTCCCACCCTCCTTAGGTGTGTGGAGTATACTTCCCTGACGGCAGACCAACGCAGGAACACCCATATCCCATATTTAATATGGGATATGAATATAGTGTAAGTTTACATGTATATAACAAATAACTTAGTGCTTTTTTTCGTAATTACCTTAACCATATGAAGAGTTCAGATGCAAAACCCCCTAAGTGCCTTTTCAGAAAATAATCTTAATTCATTTTTATTTAATACAAAGCTATCAAAATTGCATATTTTTTAAATTGTATTTATGTAATATAACTTTTTATATGTATTATCAAGTACATGAATGTAAACCAAACCAACAACAGGGTTCTCTAAAAATATAGACGTACAGGTCTTCAGAAATGGAGTTAGGGGGTTTTGCATCTGAACTCTTCATATGTTGTTAAAGTACTTTTGGAGCGATTTGCCTCCAGACGTTAGAGACTCTCCCATCTGCCACTACTTTTTAATCTAGGCTTAAAAAGAAAACACACACACATTTTCTTAACTTAGTTCTTGACTCTTAGTTGTTATGCTTTCTCTCCTTTAGGCACTGCTTTTATGTACCTAAATTGCCTTTCAACACTTGTGTCTTATTATTCCATGCAAGAGTCTACATCTGCTAATTGTAATATAAGGCAATGTGAAGTGAGATTTAAAGTGTTCTGTAGGACAGTGGCGTTGTAATTAACTGTTTTAAAAGCTGTTGGTGTTTTTTGTTCCTTCTTATATTTATTCTCAGAAAGCACTATCATGTGGAAGACCACCCCCGAAGAGGAGATGTCTCCAGCCCCCAACAGAGAGACTTGGATTAATGTTGAGAGGATTATTGTTCAATACGGTGCAGAAACACTTGGTTCAGTTATATGTATATATCAATCATCTTTCAAGAAATCCTTCATCCCCTCAGCTGTGACCATACTGAACAAGATATGAACTGTCCAGCTGCAGCATGAATGTATTGTGTGGTCGTCTTTTTTTTTTTTTTTTGGTCAAGCCTTGTCTAATGTCTGTGAGAATCACTGAAGTCACGCCAAAGACAATTTTCTGTTTCATGGTTGTAACAGACAATAAAGTTTTATCTAATCTCATCATATCAATGAGAATCAGTGCACCTGACAAAGGTATGACATACTGTATACTGTAGGCTTAAGTGCTAAAGGAAAATGAATTAACCTTAGCGGTTTTGAATTGTTTATTTACACAGTTATTAAAATGCATACAGATAGTGAATGTAATATAGTTCAATACTGTGTGCTTACTCGATGGTGTTTTTTTATATGTGCTGAACTGAAAAACAACCTAGCTACTTGTGCTCAATACACTAAATGACTCTTGCTGGTGTGTTTTTTACTAGGCAACTTGTTATTAATTACTAATGTTCTTAATGTCATTTCAATGCAGCTCTTTGTGAGAAATCTGGGCAGCCATGGCCTAGTGGTTAGAGAGTTGGTCTTTCAATCTAGGGGTTGTCGAATCCCCCACGACCTCTCCCTACACCTCCATCCATGGCTGAAGTGCCCTTGAGCAAGGCACCTAACCCCACATTGCTCCAGGGACTGTAACCAATATCCTGAAAAATAATAGTTGTAAGTCGCTTTGAACAAATGAAAGCGTCAGCTAAGTGAAATGTAATGTAATGTAAAATCTTGCTGTAGTGTGTTGTGGAATAGACACAGGAGCTGACCTGTGGTGTCCAGTCTTAACAGAGAGCTGGTGCCACTGTCACACATTCAATTTAATTAATCATTATCCCCCTTATATTGATTGGGAAATGTTATACTGGCTTTTTTCATTACCTCCTGACTATACCAGACATCATTTTATCATTACCTCTGCCACATAATATGCGATTGTCTGAGTTTTGCAGTCTGTTTGTTCATCGCTGGGTGCACAGCTTGCCACTAAGGGGCGCCAAATCCTTACTTATTGCTGGAGACGCTACCACAAGGAGAGGACGGGAGGTGATGTCTTCTAAAAGGGCTGTGGTTAAGTAGCCTAAGCAATCAGCTGGTGCAACCCACTGTCTTAACACTGCCTCAAAATATCAGTTCTTGCAAGGCACGATTTACATGGTGAAATTAATGACATGTTGAGGCCAACAAGGCTTTATTTTATCAGTTAGAGGGACACTGCAGGAAATGGTCAAAAAGGGTGTGTCACATTAAAAAACTGTTTATTTAACTTGTGAGTGTGCGGCACCTCTCTCCTTCTACAATTGCTTTTTCTGGTTGCCAGCACCTCTGTTTCTGGTGTGCGTTTTGCACCTCCACTCATCAAAAAGGGTACTGCAACTATACTGCTCATTGTAACTGGGTTGCCTATTGCCAAATTTGATGAAAGTATATTTCATGAAAGTTTACTAAATAATAAACTCAGATTTTCTGTTATGGCCCAAGTACAGTCATTTTTGCAGCTAAAAATGGCTATTTCTGGAAATTCAAAATGGCAGACCATGATGGAGGAGATCCCCCTTTGTATGTATGAAAAGTGCAATTTTTCCAGTCATAATGAATACTTAGAATTTGATGGTGGTGGTAAATATTCATGAAAAATGTAACATTAGTGAATGAGTAGCATGAATTCTGGAAATAAACAACTATAAATCTTGCAGTGTCCCTTTAATGACAGGTTTAAAAAAAAAAAAAACACACACACACCTTGCTTTCTGATTAGGCCTAGCCTAGAGAGAGAGTTTCCCCCAGCACCTTAGGCCACCTTGACCTGAAAAGATAAAGATTCCCTGTTGTTAACGTAGGCCTATTTTCTAAAGATAGATATAGATATATATGCATGCCTGTTTTAAATTAACAACCGGTCAAATGCTGGTGAAAATTCAGGTTCTTAATTCATTCGCCAGTTATATTTTCTTTGTTTTGTTTTTACTTTGTTACAGTTTTTGCCTAGGCTACTGCTTAAACACAATAGGCCGATGCTTAAACCAAAGTAGCACATTGTTCAGTTGTTGGTACTATAACTTAAACACATGCTGCTTTACCTTAATCAAAAGTCAAGCATTACACTTTCAGCTGGTATCTTTGCAAAGCACTTGCTCCTTTACGCAACACACACACTCCGGCTGTCTGCACACCATTTTATACACAAGACACTTTGTTCAAAAGTAAATTCTCAGAGTGTCATTGTGAAAACACGTCTGTTAAAAAAACAAAACACACTGGATGTATGACGAGATTTAGACACAGACAATAAAACACATGCACCGTTTTCAACCATTTGATGATCTGGTTATTAGGCCCATGTCCCCCGGCACTGTTGAGTTTCAGCAACTTCTGAATGTGTGCTCTGGGGTTGAGTTTGATGTAGGCCTACAGTACAATGCAAAAAAATACAGTACAATGCAAAAAAAGTGTTGTGTTCAGGAAGTCTTTCCAACGTTTTACCTGTCAGGGCAATCACTGTGTGTCAAGCAGTACAAAATATCTTGGGCATATTATCGCTGACAAGTTGGAAGATGATGCTGACATGTAGGCCTACAGACAGGGACAAGTGTAGTGTATGCCAAACATGTTTGTAAGATTTCAAGAAGGTTACACAGGCCTGCACAAATAGTCAAAATGTCATCAACATGTTTTAAACAACCTGGAATTACATTACTCAAAATTTTGAAGCATTTTAACCTTCTTAATGCACGTTCAACATGAATTCGGACATTGGCGAGACGGCGGGTTCTTGTGACTTCATGTTCTGATAGTTGTGTACATCCACGTGTAAGTGCTGGAATAGCCAATGTCACTCCTGGAGGAAGAACATCTCCAATTGTGAATCCCCGGTCTGTCAAAATCTGATCACCAAAAATCAAATGTGACAGAAATCCACAGTTTTTTGTGATAAAAATGTCACTAGCTCTGGCACCAAACAGTTTTGACACAATACATCACAAAACCATTGGGGGGCTATGCAATAGAGGACTTTGTAGGTGTTGTGATGCTTATAGTTGCTGTATGTTTTTGCTCTTTTCCCCAAGTTCTTCGGTCTTTGGACAAATATTTCAGTGCAATCTATGATGCATGTTGCATTGGGATAGTGTTCAAGAAAACTTGAGGGTCTTACTCTATTCAGAGTGTCTCGAGGGAGCCAAAAAAAAGATTTTCCCTTGGGAAAGTGTTGCTCTCCACATTGCGAACATATCACAGGCTGTAGTTCTGCTGATCCCAAATCTGTGAACATTAAGCCAAGCCGAACCCTCATTAGGACCAGCAGTAGCTGTTCATGGACTGTTAATTTGAACGTCTTCGACTGTGGAAGAAAGCCAATGATGGTGTTCAAAAGTTGCCAAAAGCTGATGATGTCTAGTCCAATGTAAAATGTTGACACTTTATCATCCATGTCATGAGCTGACAGTGATGGTGTAGGATCTGTTTGTGTGCTTGCATCTTTTGTTGACTTCATCGAACAATAATCATGATCACTACGCTCTGGCCACTGAGTGCCAACATCACATTGGTGTGGAGACAGACTATCCTCCAAGCTATGCCCTACTTCGGTATCAGAATTTGTCACAGGAGGCTCATCACATGGTCTCTCTGTTGGGGGCTGGAGACATCTCCTCTTTGTGGGTGGTCTTCCACATGATGGTGCTTTCTGAGAATAAATATGAGAAGGAACAAAAAACACCAACAGCTTTTAAAACAGTTAATTACAACGCCACTGTCCTACAGAACACTTTAAATGTCACTTCACATTGCATTATATTACAATTAGCAGATGTAGACTCTTGCATGGAATAATAAGACACAAGTGTTGAAAGGCAATTTAGTTACATAAAAGCAGTGCCTTAAGGAGAGAAAGCATAACAACTAAGAGTCAAGAACGAAGTTTTTTTTTTTTTTTTAGCCTAGATTAAAAAGTAGTGGCAGATGGGAGAGAGTCTAACGTCTGGAGGCAAATCGCTCCAAAAGTACTTTAACAACATATGGTTAAGGTAATTAAGAAAAAAACACTGAAGTTATTTGTTAAATACATGTAAACTTACACTATATTCATATCCCATATTATGGGATATGGGTGTTCCTGCGTTGGTCTGCCGTCAGGGAAGTGTACTCCACACACCTAAGGAGGGTGGGATAAGATGCGATAAAAAATATAATTGACTGTTACACATGAAACAGAAAATTATCTTTGCCATGGCTGCAGTCATTCTCACAGACATTAGACAAAATACAGGACAAAGCAAGACATGTACACTGAGGTTGGATAGCGAAAATTCTTTTGTTGAGGAAGGGTTACAGACATGGGTGTAATT
>NC_085876.1:16764013-16769013 GCF_034702125.1 Engraulis encrasicolus | reverse complement strand
AACAGCTGGCACGCACGCACACACACACGCACGCACGCACGCACACACACATGCACACTCACACTCACACACACACACACCACTGTCTCGTTCTCATTCTCATTCTCTTTCTCTCTCTCTCTCTCTCTCTCTCTCTCTCTCTCTCTCTCTCTCTCTCTCTCTCTCTCTCTCTCTCGCTCACTCTCTCTCTCTCTCTCACACACACTCACCACCTCATGTCTGCTCAAACAAATACAGTAACCCACACCCATACAGCACTGGACGAATGCCTGACTTCAACATCTAATCCAATTTAAGGAACAAGTCGTTTTCCCCCTTCACAGTGCTACTACATCCATACTATTTAGTGAATGAACATTGAACCTTTTAGATGCATTGTCAGTCTGGTTGTATACTGTAAACCTCTCTGTCCCACCAGTGCTGTGTTTTCTGGTGGCTGTACTTGTTGTGATGGTGTTGTAGTTCATTAAAGCAGCTTGTTGTGATGGTGTTGTAGTTCATTAAAGCAGCTTGTTGTGATGGTGTAGTAGTTCATTAAAGCAGCTTGTTGTGATGGTGTAGTAGTTCATTAAAGCAGCTTGTTGTTGTGCAGGTGGAAACAAGTGCAGTGGAGAAGTGATGCAGTGTTGTAGTAGAGTCTGGAGGCTGAGGAGAGATGCAGTGATGTAGTGCTGTTGTAGAGTCTGGAGGCTGAGGAGGGATGCAGTGCTGTAGTCTGGAGGCTGAGAGATGCAGTGCTGTAGTCTGGAGGCTGAGAGATGCAGTGCTGTAGTCTGGAGGCTGAGGAGAGATGCAGTGATGTAGTAGAATCTGGATGCTGAGGAGGGATGCAGTGCTGTAGTGGAGTAGAGTCTGGAGGATGAGGAGAGATGCAGTGATGTAGTGGAGTAGAGTCTGGAGGCTGAGGAGAGATGCAGTGCTGTTCCACATTGTGGAGTAGAGTCTATCTCCCTTTCAAGCAGAGCTGAAAAGGGAGTAATGGAGAGAGATATGGCGGTAAGTTACAACAAGTAATGCTACGCGACAACTGCCAAAGCCTAACTCCAACCATATTCTGGGCATCATGGTTTATAATGGAAATACAAACCAGGCTGGTTTGACAGTAACACTCAGCTCGACACAGTACGCACATTACAGCTGGGTTGTATATGGTAAAACGCCTTTTATGAATGTCTGTCTGATTTAGACGTTGGGGGTCAGATCAGGGTTCCTTTGATCCATTTCCAGTCACAATGAATACTTAAAATTTGATGGTGGTGCTTAATATTCGTGAAAAAGGCAACATTTGTGAATGGGCAGCATGAATTCTGGAAATAAACTACTAATACAGTGCACCTTAAAATGATATTGGTGACATCTTATATATATATATATATATATATGTGTATATATATATATATATATATATATATATATATATATATATATATATATATATTAGGGGCTTTTACAGGACAGTCGAAGATGGTGACAGGAAGCGAATGGGACAGAGAGACATGGGAGGATCGGGAAATGACTCTACTTTGTGTGACTGTACGGTGTAAAAACATACTCTGATTCTATACTTGTTCTTCGATGTATCGTCATTAAAACCAAAGCTATTTACCCAACTGAATTTAAATGAGCTCGCTTAGTGGAGAAATAGAGTGCCATGTAAATAGGTTTTTTTTATTTGTATAAGGGCTTAAACACCAGTCTCTATGCCCATGGGCCTTGATGACAATACATATGGCGAATAGTATAATTAGCATGCATAAGCGTCATAGGCGTGTGCGACACGTTATGTATGCGATTATGTCAGCTCTTGGGAGACTATTCAGAGGAAATGGAAATAGGAAAACAAGTTGCCAAAATGATTAAGTATGAGATGGGAATGTGAAATGAGACATCAGGTTTATTGCAGGGTATGGCTTCAACAAGACACACACACACACACACACACACATACACACACACACACACACACACACACACACACACACACACACACACACACACACACACACACACACACACACACACACACACACACACACACACACACACACACACTGACAGGGGGACAAAGGGGTCAGGGAGAGTGGGGGCCCAGAATTGTGTCCTTATTACACTGCATGTGTGGGGTGAGGGGGCCCTTCACACGACTTTGTCCCGGGCCCATCCAAAGCTGTCAGTGGCCCCACACACACACACACACACACACACATACACACACACACACACACACACACACATACACACACACACACACACGCACGCACACACACACACGCACACACACAGACACACGTGTTCCAGCACTCAGCCCCTCAGGCTGTTGCTGGAGAGTATGTGGGCAGGACGTGAGAAGCTGAAGACAAAGTGTAGAAGCTGTTCGCAAGATGCCAGAATGCTGAGAGATAAGTGGAAGCATTACGGTGGGAGAAGAGGAAAGCAAAGAGCAGACAAGTACAGAGAGAGAGAGTGAGAGTGAGAGTGAGGAAAATGGATAAGTGAAGAGAGGAGAAGGAGAAGGGTGAAATGCTAAGATAAGGGGGAAGGAAAAGAAGGAGAGAGGAAGAAGAGGTGGAGAGAAGAAGAGTACTAATGTAAAATACAAGAGAGAAGAAGAACAGGACAAGAGAGGGGAGAGAGGATAGGAATGAACAGGATTGAAGATTGAAGGGAGAAAGAAAGAGAAGGAAAGCAGTTGGTGGTGAGAAGAAAGAAATACAATTAGTGTAACTTACAACACAAAATACATCCTAACAAGGAAAGGACCTACAGAGGTCTTATTAGGCCTACTTGTGATGCCACACACACAACATACATAACATTTCACTTACACATACACACAACATTTCACATACACATACACACATGCATGGTGGTGAATGTAGTCGCCAGTGTAAGTGTCCTAATTCAGTATGCATGGTGGTGATTGTACTGTGTAAGTGTCTTCAAGTATTGGCAGAGGACGCGCTCAACTTCTTGGAAAACCGAAAAGCTTTTGGGTGCGAGATAAAAAGCGTCAACTTAAGGAAGAAGAAATCCGCACTCACAAACTGCGTCTCATTATTTATTTATATTACCACCATGTCCAAAAAGCAAACGCGTTTCGGCTAACAAGCCTTCATCAGTGCGTGGTACCACGCACTGTGTAAGTGTCCGAATTCAGTATGCATGGTGGTGATTGTAGTTGGCCGTGTAAGTGTCCTAATTCAGTATGCATGGTGGTGATTGCCATGTAAGTGTCCTAATGGAGAATGCATGATGGTATTTGTACTTGGCCGTGTAAGTGTCCTAATTCAGTATGCATGGTGGTGATTGTATTCTCTAAGTGTCTTAATTCAGTATGCTTGGTGGTGATTGCATTGTGTAAGTGTCCTAATTCAGTATGCATGGTGGTGATTGTACTCGTCCGTGTAAGTGTCCTAATTCAGTATGCATGGTGGTGAGTGTACTGTGTAAGTGTCCCAATTCAGTATGCATGGTGGTGATTGTGCTCGGCAGTGTAAGTGTCTTAATTCAGTATGCTTGGTGGTGATTGTACTGTGTAAGTGTCCTAATTCAGTATGCTTGGTGGTGATTGTACTCAGCCGTGTAAGTGTCCCAATTCAGTATGCATGGTGGTGATTGTGCTGTGTAAGTGTCCTGATTTAATATGCGTGGTGGTGATTGCACTCGTCCGTGTAAGTGTCCAAATTGAGTATGCATGGTGGTGATTGTACTCGACCGTGTAAGTGTTCTAATTGAGTATGCATGGTGGTGATTGTACTCGGCCGTGTAAGTGTTCTAATTGAGTATGCATGGTGGTGATTGTACTCGGCCGCGAAAGTGTTCTAATTGAGTATGCCTGGTGGTGATTGTACTCGGCCGTGTAAGTGTCCTCCAAAGTCTTTCCCACGGCTCTCCGCCCTAATGAATAGCAAATCTATTTCTGATTGTCAGATGCATCAAGGCAAGAAGCCAATTTGATCTTGCTCTGTGTGTGTGTGTGTGTGTGTGTGTGTGTGTGTGTGTGTGTGTGTGTGTGTGTGTGTGTGTGTGTGTGTGTGTGTGTGTGTGTGTGTGTGTGTGTGTGTGTGTGTGTGTGTGTGTGTGTGTGTGTGTGTGTGTGTGTTTCTTTATAAGAAGGATCTAGTCTGTCAGAGTAGGGGACAATTGCCTTTTTGTTTCAAGGAGTTGGACACTAAATGCAATCAGCAACTAATCTCGGTAGTTCTTTCAAGCAGTTAGGTTAGGTTTTTTGCAACCAAGATTTTGGTGATGTGAAATTATCTACTGGAAATTGTTTTTCTGCTCTCTGTGGACCATAATAGCAATAAAACATTGCTTGATCTTATGGCCAGTTTTGTGGATGTGGACATTGTTCTGTTTAACCCATTGTGTCCTGGAACGACATATACACTGCATTCAGGTTCTTGAGATTTGAGCTGTTTTACTAAATATGAGGGTATGTTAGAGATGAATGAACACATTCTAGTGCAAAATGAAGGTTCTAGCGACTTATCTTGCAACTTATTTCATGTTTTTATGTGCTTCGGAGGCTGAGATATTTAGGTTTTAATAGGGAGAGGGCACCTTTCCCCCAAAAGGGCTTAGGCTAAAATGGCTTAAATTATGGAGTATGTCATAGGTGTGTTCCTCCAAGTATGAAAATCAAATAATTTAATCATTATTATTTAGTATAGTGCATACGCTATGAAGTGTGTGATCTGAGAGTAGCTCTTGACAGTAAACTGAGTAAGGTGACCAAGATAAATCTGTTGGTACGACCTTGTTTTGCTGATGTTTGACCACCCTTTTCTTTAATCTTGTGTGTGTGTGTGTGTGTGTGTGTGTGTGTGTGTTTATGTGTGTGTGGCGGTGTCATGACTATTGTCCCCTATCACAGCGTGCATGTCACAGCTGTAATGGAATATTCTGGCAGTTTTAGCGCCGCCCTAACTCACTAGCACACACACACACACACACACACACACACACACACACACACACACACACACACACACACACAC
>NC_085876.1:16749013-16751513 GCF_034702125.1 Engraulis encrasicolus | reverse complement strand
ACTTTTTTATAAATAAGTTTGTTTTTCCTTAATGACTGAGAAATTTGCCTTCAAAATTACTTCTGGGTCCAGTAGCCACAAGGGATAATGTCTCCAAACCCTTGTGATATAACGACATCACACATGTTGATTGCTGCTGAAATTGGTAATAAACAATACACTTTTGTTTGCTGGTTAGAGCAACAAAAATAACAAGGAGAAAAAAGGAAGCCACAAGAAAAAAAGAACAAAAGGGTTGTGTCTTCAGAGATGTGTTGTGCAGTGGTGCAAGGGAGCTTGTTTTAGTAGGCAGTGGGTGTGTGTTGTGTGACAGGGCAAGGTGCTTCATGTACGATAAGCAAAATCTCATTTGCAGTTTGCCACAGTTTTCACACTTCTTGCAGATGAGTGCAGTTCTGTCCCCGCCCCTTTGGAATCTTTATGTGGCTGAAGCAAATTCTAGAACATTCTGCTCTGTCTGCAAATCGCCTCCTAAGTACATGCATTACCACCTTAGAATAGACATTCTGTAGCTATTAAATCCGCAACCCTATTAAGATATGCAAATATTCCACTTTACATTTGTACATTACGGCCTGCGGGGGATACCTCAGCTGTCACCTTTCAGGATAAAGTACTGTAGCTATTTTCATATGTTCATACACTCATACGTTTCAAAATGCTAAAGTAGGCCTATCATTTTCAAGGACCCAGCACCTAGGCCTAGGCCTACTTACGGAGCTGACAAATATAATCAAAGTCAAAGTCAAAGTCAAAGTGTACGTTATTGTCAAACGTCCATGTACTGTAAGAGGTATTAGCACAGAGGATTGATAGCGTTTGACCAGGGAATAGTGTCTGACCAGACCCCAATAATAAACATATTGATGAAGACATTGACAATAATCACACATCCACGCATGCACACGCACACGCACACATGCACACACACACACACACACACACACACACACACACACACACACACACACACACACACACACACACACACACACACACACACACACACACACACATTAGTATATTAGACATACTGACAATGACACTGACAAAATACACAAGTATCCCTCCTAAACCTCCTCCTCTCATCTCCCTCCTTAACCTCCTCCTTTCCCTCACTCCTTCGCCTCCTTTCTCTCCTCATTAACACCTCAAAGGTGGTAAAGAGGGAAATCAAAGAGGAGAGGATATAGTGTATATACAGTACTGTATGAGAGAGTGAGAAGAGAAATTAACTACATTCTAATAACAGAGAGGGGAGGAAAGTGTAGAGAGAGAAGAGAGAATGACAAAAGACCAACAAAGGTCGGCGTCTGCGCCTTGAACTTAATACTCGTGTATTGCTTGGTGCGAGCACTCCCAAAAAGTAGTAATCACTCAAGACAATGGAAAAAAGGAGGCGCACACAAGACTTGTGTGAAAAAGTGTATTGAAGCCGAAAATATACAACAGAAGTCTAAGGTTAACTGGAGAGACAGACGTTTCGGAGCTAGTCCATTCTCAATGTCTCCAGTAGGCTAGCTGGACTAGCTCCGAAACGTCTGTCTCTCCAGTTAACCTTAGACTTCTGTTGTATATTTTCGGCTTCAATACACTTTTTCACACAAGTCTTGCGTGCGCCTCCTTTTTTCCATTGTCTTGAGAGAGAAGAGAGAAAATATCTACATTCAAAGAGACTTCGAATGAAGACTTGAATATGCGTTCCAACAGAGTTACAGAGCCAACAAGAGGAAGAGAGAGAGATAAGGATCATAGGCAAAACAATAAATTGAAGAACAGAGAGAGAGAGGAGGAAAGTGTTAACCTAAGTGAAGGAGACACTGCAAGAGGAAGATAGACAGAGGGAAGGATGGAGTGAGAGGGATGGAGAGAGTGAGGAAAGGAGAGGAGGGGAAAGGAGAGAAGGACTAGCTGTGGGCATAAAGGAGTGAGTGTTCCGTCGGGGTGCATGAATCAAAAGGCCCCTGCGTACCCCCACCCCTGCATACCCCCAGCCCTGTGTAGCGGCGCTGCATACCCTGCCAGACGGGGGGGGAATAGCCATCTTGGATGAGACTTACTACATTTCACATGCCGCCCTCCTGCTCCTCTCAGCACAGCCCTGATCAATGCTATACACACTGCCTTTCTTAGAGTAAAGGTGTTCTGTTTGCGTGTTTGTGTGAGTGCGTTCATCTCTGTGTGTGCATGTTTCTTCCATCTGCAGTGTCCACCGTCTGCATCTTCAGAGTCTTCGATATGGCCAGGTTCAGGTTGTGCCCAAAGCATCCCAGCCACAGCTTGGGGAAATATTCAAAGCCTTTGGTCATATTTACAGCCTATATATATATATCTTTCACTTGTCCAGAGATCAGTAGTCGCTGCAAAGTAGTCACCCTGCGCCAAACTCGCCTTTAGTGTACATTAGACTTCACAGTATTGTCCATCTTTTGAATTGCCATTTTTGAAAGGTCATTCCTTGTGTCGTTCCGACCCCATACACTCCACTTAGTGTGCCTTT
>NC_085876.1:16719013-16744013 GCF_034702125.1 Engraulis encrasicolus | reverse complement strand
TAGTTTTCCTCTCATAATAGCACCTGGCGACTGTGACCACAGTTAGATGACCTCGGGCGCGTAAAACCATTAAAATATAGCCTAGCCTTCTGTGGCTATTCAGAGCAATATGAACCAATCAAGTCGGCGTTGCTATTAAGCAAAATACATCCCTGCTGTCTACTTAACTAAAATAAGATGCATTTGTCTAATATTTGGAGACATCGCCTTGCTCTTTCTGCGGGGAATTAAGCGCCTCTCTCCCTCGCTCTCTCTCTCTCCCTCTCTCGCCCACACACACACACACACACACACACACACACACACACACACACACACACACACACACACTGTTTGGAGAGGACGCATTTAAACTGTTGCAGTTTAGGCAGTAGGGGAGAGCAGGGACTAATGAAACACGGGACGAATGAAACACTGCGATTTACTCGAAAACTTTAACATATCCGAAAGTATGAAAAGTCAAAGTTGTCAGGTTTACAGGCAAAGGGGATTTAAGTGTCAGTAGACACTGTCGGGACGAATGAAACACCCGTTTCATCCGTCCCTCTCGCCCATTGACTTAAAGCAGGATCAAAATAAAACAAATAAAATAAAATAAAATTCTCTCTCTCCCTCTCTCGCCCACACACACACGCGACGTAGCCTGTAACGAAACTCTTTCCACTCTTTGCAATACCTAATTCCAATTGACTCGTCTTGTTGAATAGGCCTACCAGCCAAACTCACAAGCTAGATAGCCAATAGTTTCAATTGTGCTGCTTGGAGATGAGGCATTTAAACTGTTACAATTTAGGCAGCAAAGAGAAGACTGCGGTCTTCCCGGAGTGACACCCCAGCCGTTTTTTAATGGGAGCACTTGAGATGACTATGTTCCAACTTGTCTTGAGCACCGTCGTAGCGCAACAAATTATTATCGTAAACATAGCCTAGATAATTGGAAATTACAAAAAACAGGATACATTTTATAGACTTTGGCTATAGGCTAAGCCGACTCCTCTACCTGTTTGAATTAGTGCAGCCTTACAGGGAGGACGTTAATTTGGCATAGGTCAACTGCAAGAGACTACTAATTTGTGACTTGACGTGATGTGTGAATAATTAGGCTACGATATGCAACAGGCATATTTAGCCGCACTCAGTCATTCATTGGGTGAATGTCCCGACCCTGTGTATCCACGTGCATGCATAGGGTGGGGAAAAATACATCAAGCGTGCCATCACCACCCATCCCCCCCGGACCCACGAAACCCACTGAAGATCCAAGTAATTGTAGTCTGTCAGTATTTTAGTGTGTGCCCAGGTAGTTGAATTCCTGGCATGGCCTGGTTATCTCAATAGTGCCAAGAAGATGTTTGCCCTCAGGCTAGTCTGTTCATAAAGCGCATGTTCGGTTTGCTGTAATAGGCTACGATCAGTAAGCCTCAACTTGTCTGTCGTGTCTTTTCCTTCTTTCGATATTTTGTAAAATAGGCCCACGTTAAAGCCTAAATACGATAATAGGCCTAAATAAGGCTAATAAAGTAAGCTAAATAAGTCAGGCCTAAATAAAGTTGTTTTAGCCTATGAACTCAGGCAATGCAAAGATTTGCGGAGGGATTTTGGATATCTTGGCCTATAGGCTACCGATGGCTTTATGAACTTCATGACTGGGCTACAAGATAGTCGGGTAAACAAGGATTGACTTCCACCAACATCTGATGCTGAAGTGGGGGAGGGTGTTTTTTTCACTTCAAATGTTCCCCGACACAGACACACACACACACACACACACACACACACACACACACACACACACACACACACACACACACACAGATACGCGCTAATCGCTCTCTCTCTCCGTCTCTCCCTCTCTTTCTCATTGTTGCTATACGTGCATCTGGATAGGCATAGGCAGTGTGGTCACCCAGCACATTTTCATAGAAATGCTGTGTTTTTTTTTAATGAAATCTTTATTCAGTTATTTGTGAACAGTCTCTGCGTTTCTCTTTCGATGTTGCGTCACCGTGGACAAGTGTCTGCTCGAAAACTTAATGCAAAGCGGCTAAAATTTTCAGAACGTGTTGAACTTTTCAGAACATGAATGTTTGTCTGTGGGGGAGGGGGTGGGTTACAGCAGGGACTGCACAGCCTTTTGTGACATGTCGTGGCGCGACAGGTTATCCAGCCTCCGAAGGAGTCATAGTTCCCCAGTCATACTGTTGGTTCGCATCTCCACCGAAGCAACTGAATTTGCAGTCCTAATCACAGATGATTAGCCACACCTGGTGTAACAGATGTCTTGTCATGTGTGCATCACATCCCAGTTAACCGGAATCCCGTCGATCGCACACAACAGCGCATTGAAAGGATGAAATGTTCACAAACACCAATACAAAAAAAACGTCTTCAACCTATTAGTCCGTAGGCTATCCTGAGGATATCCGTTCCTGACTTGAATAGGTAGTGCAGAAATAATTAACAGACATCACTTAGCCTATAAGTTAGGAGCGGGATTGAGACGGTGAATGCAGGACAGAATAATGAAAACAGAACACCGTCGACTGGCGGTCTTGTTTAGGGATCACGCTTGTGTTATTATCAAATAGGCCTACCCAATGTTACGTGCAACGCGCAATTGGCTGACTCTTTCCACTTGTAGCCTAAAACTGAGGGAGGGATCAACGTACAATGAGCTACACTGAAGCAGATTACTCTGCTTCGCAAAAAAAAAAAAAACAGTGCACCAATAATACCCCCGTCTTCTACTATTTAGGCTACCAGATATATAGGCTAGTAATAGTATTAAGTTGTGCTACCTTGTTTTTTGTGGTAACGACAGTGTAGATCATGTAATAGCCTGCAATAGGGGAAGCGGCATGCGCCAGTTTTAAAGACGGAATGTCGTCGCCAAATGTAAAATCACCTCTCTCATGCTGACATGACGGGGCACTACTTCATTAGGCTACAATGTTTTTCATGTCTGTTTGACTCACACTATACGAGTGGTTCAATTTGTGTTTGTGTGCTCCTCGCACAAATGAGACAGACAGGCTTGCTTGATAGGGCTACACAAAGCAAGCGACATCGGTCCACTCAAAATGGTCCGAACTCCGCCGCTTGATTTCATGTCTCCTCAGTCTCTCCATTACGGTTTATTAGCCTACTCTGTTTTGCTATTTTCGTTAGGCCTATTCTTAGCCCTGGCATTAGAGATGAAGCAACTGTGATCAGTGAGGTTGTGGAAACGGTTGAATAGGCCTATGGTCCTAAATTGGAAGCGGCCGATGCCAGTTTTGAAGACAGAATGTCGTCGCCAAATTTAAAATTCGATCTCTCTCATGCTGGCGTTATGGGACACACTTAATTACAATGGTGTTCCTGTCTGATTGACTCGGTTTTAATTGTCTTTACCGGTTCAAATTGTAGTAGGTATGCAAACTCTGTATCCTGAGGATACCCGTTCCTGGCTTGAATAGTGCCGAAATAAGTTAGGGACGGATTGGGAGACGGTGAATGCAAGACAGAAAAAAGTCGAGTTTAAATTCACATGGTGGTCTTGTTTAGGGCTCACACTTGTGTTATTATCAAATGCCCTATCAAATGCCCAATGCTAAATAAAACATGCAATTTGCTGACTGTATTTCTACTACTACTAAAACTGGGGGATGGACAATCACGGGAGCACAGACAGACGTACAAGCACAGGCAGACGCTGCTCTGCAAAAGCAGTGCTATACTGCCCCCCGCATTCCGAATGGCCACAGGGTGTAATGATCACGGTGCGCTGCCGCGGCACGGCACGGTAATGAGCAGATTGAAGTTACACCATCTGTATGGTCAGTGGAAGCTTCTCTTGGCCCTGTGTTTGTGTGTGTGTGTGTGTGTGTGTGTGTGTGTGTGTGTGTGTGTGTGTGCGTGCGTGCGTGCGTGTGTGTGTCTGTCTGTGTGCGTGTGTGTGTAAGCTGTTCTTGGCCCCACTGTTTTCTGCAGTGTTAAATAAAGAACCTGCTCACTCTCTCATCAGGTGCAGAGTGAGATACTCATGCACACTCTTCCCCTGACCCGACTGCCAGTAGCTTGAAAGACTTTTCCTCCCTAACAAGAGATTAATGACTGCAACACAATGTGCTGAAAGACAAGGAAATGCTCATTCCTAAAGCTGTATATTTTTTCTTTGTGTTGTTATTTATTTTAGTTTCTTGGGGGGGCTGGCTTGTCAAGGGAGCTTCAGCTAATCTCCCCCTCAGCTGTCATCTTATTTCCCTCTTTCTCTTCTTCCTCGCCTTCCTCTTCGTGCTGTTTTCAAATGAATGAAAAGGTTTTATAGGCTGGTCCTGTTGGAGTTAACACACTTGCCAGATCCAGATATGCCACAAATGCATTAATAAACAGACACACACACACACACACGACACGCACACACACACGCACACACACACATAGGTGTCATTGATATTACTGCAGTTTCAATGTGTAATCCATCATAAAAACCATAGCAGAGGCCAGCGTTATACACATCCACAAGTTTTGTGTGTGTGTTTTCTCTCACAGTCCTCATAATGTGTGTTTAACTCAAGTGTGTAAAGGGCTGAGTGAATGAGAAACGGTTTGCGTCTTGAGGTACTCTCGGCATAGAAAAAATATGTTTGTGTGTGCGTGTATTGATGATGTATATTGAGTATAGAGTGTGCATCCGCGTGTGAGTGTGTGTGTGTTTGTGTGCAGGAGGAAGTGGGAGGATGCCTTGAGGCTTATTGCACCAAGGGCGTTTGGCTCTCTCTTCCCCCCTCTTGAGAGCCTATGGGGTGCATGTTATGCCCACACCCCCCTCCGGGGGAGCCATCCCTCCTCATTAACGCCAGCTGAGTGTGTGTAAGAGTGCTGAGACCTCCTCTAGTGTGTGTGTGTGTGTGTGTGTGTGTGTGTGTGTGTGTGTGTGTGTGTGTGTGTGTGTGTGTGTGTGTGTGTGTGTGTGTGTGTGTGTGTGTGTGTGTGTGTTTGTGTGTGTGTGCTGCTTTGGTAAGGAAGCTGTCCCTGCTAGTTAATTGACACTCCGGAGAGGAGGCATCTTGTGCCTTCGGGTTGTTTGCTTCGTGTGCAGAAACAAACACACACGCTTAGCTTTCATCTTTAGCTTCTATACCTCTCACCTTATGTATGTAACACACAGTCAGCTTTCATTTCTGCCTCCTTTACCTCCAACTTTATGTACGTAACACACACACTTAGCTCATTTCTACCTTCTTTACCTCCCACCTTATGTACTTAGCTCACACACTCAGCTTTCATTTCTACCTACTTTACCTCCAACCTTATGTACGTAACACACACACACTCAGCTTTCATTTCTACCTACTTTACCTCCAACCTTATATACAGAACGTAACACACACGCTCAGCTTTCATTTCTACCTCCTCTATCTACAGTATACACGCCCAGCTTTTATCTTTAGCTTCTATACCTCGCTCCTTATGTACGTAACACACACGCTCAGCTTTCATTTCTACCTTCTTTACCTCCAAACTTAAGTAGGCCTACGTAACACACACATTCAGCTTTCATTTCTACCTCCTTCACCTCCCACCTGCAGTTTGACTGCAGTTTGTTTGAATAGATACAACTGATACTATTGGCTGTCTATGTATGCCAAATGATACACAGGCATGGTCAGGCCCATCATGTAACACTCTTGCTTTCTCTGATTAACTGGCTGGTTTAGGGACAGAAACTCGCAGAGGCTACAGAAATTCACACACGGCAGGAAAACTGTGCAAACGCGGCCAATTGTCAAAAGTGCTGTCAGCGTTGAGCACCACGACTTTACTTACAAAGGCCTCACACCTCAACGTGGAATGTGAAGGAATCTGAATATTGCCCCCAATCTGATACATTACATTTGGATGTCCATGCATTGTTTTATCCATGAAGGAACAACTCTCTCTTAGTTTGTAAGAGGCAATAAAGGTTATTTTCCCAATAAGCCTCTAGGGGATAGTTATGAATCACTGGTGCTGATTGCTATTGGCTAAAACTATCATTGTATGTGACATCATCCAATGTGACCTCATTTCCTGTGGAGGTCTTTTTAAGTTAAGCCACTGGCATTGTTCTACCCTTTTTTGCCATCTTCTTTGTCTGTATCTTTACCTGTTAACACCTATTCAGGGAGAGGGGGTGGGGAGGCCTGTAGACAGGCCTTTGGGGCCTAATGGCCTCCCCTCTCTCTCCCATGCAAATAAACCTTGCATGTCTGAATTTCAACTATTGCACTGGAACTGGTCTTAAATATTAATTAGTAGTAAAACCTAGGTACTATCAAATGCACTGGCGTGAGATACATGGGTGGGAGACGTGACGCCTTGTTTTTTCGTAACATTGGTTAAAAACCTGCAAAACTGTTATTTTCCTCTAAAAAACAAATGTCAATGAAAGAAGATGTGGTACATTATGTTTCATATTAGTCTTAGATGAGAAGAAACATTTTTGTTAAGATTTATGTAAAGGTTTATATGTCAAATTTCCTGCGGTGTGACTGTAACATTAATGAAACAATATATAATAATATATATATAAATTAACCAACAACATTTTGAATAATGTATGAAGCATTTGGCATGATTGCATAAATCTTAACTTTAGATTAAGATATGTGAATGTGGAAAAAACTCAAGACAGTACTATTAACTACAAGTTCAATTTCGTAACACAAATTGCGTCCTGTGGGGTGACATGTATGTCAATGTTTGTGAATGGGCAGCTGCAAGGCCAACTACAAGGGTCTTAAAGACTGGCTCCTAACCAGTCAGTACCTCAGTTATTGGAGAGTGCTGTTGAAGTTGAAGGTGACTCTTAACCTCTTAATATGTCTTCATATTGCAATCTTTCTGTCACGCAATGCTTAGGCTCATTTTATGGTGTCCTGTGGTGTGACTGCTCTTACACTCAAAAAAATAACTCATTGGACTAACTCAATTTTATTGAGGGCAGATTTTCCACATATTGACATTGGGTAGCCTCAACCCAACGATAATACCTCCATGGAACACGATGCAATTGAGTTGGTTGAACCCATCTTCATTAAATTTAGCCACAATAACCAAAATACCCCGGTGTAACACAATATAAATGAGTTGGTCAAACTCATCTTCATCTAATGTAGCCAGAACAATATACATATGTCAAATGGCGTTAACCGATTTTAGTTCATTCAATGAAATTCAAGAGAGTTAATTCAAAATAAATATGTTATATTACCTCAATTGACCCCTAACTCCACCCCACTTCAGACACAAAACACAAAATCTGGTTGTTGTTTTTTTATTATTGTTATTAATCAAAAAGCATGTATAACAAACAGTCCTGGAGGAAAAGTTCCATATAACAGGCACTCAGACTGGAAGCAAAGACAGGTCATCCGCATTTATCCTGTGCGTGTGCATGTGTGTGTGTCCGGGTCTGTCTGTCTGCGTGCAAGCATCTAACTTTTGCCACGCTGAATTGCTGTTGCTTAACGCCAAAATGCTCTGCTTCACTGACAAGTTTCGTTTAGTGATGGTTTAGGTCAGGGCACAGCAATGTTCCTACTCCTTTACTTTAGCCAAAAATAGCTAAATAAGCAGGGGATTGGCAAATTTATTGCAGAATTGAGCCCAGACCAAAACCATGCATGTCTGTATGCTGCTGCAAAAAAAAAAATCTCAGCAAGTTTATGCATCTAGTTTCAAGTAAAAACAGTTTGTCAATATAAAATTTCAAAAAAATCTGACCAGGATTGGTGTGCATGCATGCAGAGTGTATCAGAGCACTGATATATAAAGCATGCTTTGAACATCCATTAGACAAATGGTAAATGAAAAACAACATTTGGGTAAAACAACCACTGCAAATAGCAGAAACAAAAAAGTGCATGCACATGTATACACTGGTCTCTGGACAAAGCAAAATTTGGACAAAAGGGGAAAAAGGTGTTCTGCTCATCAAATATTATAACTGTGTGCATGCGTGCGTGTCCACACGTCTGTGAGAGTGTGTGTGCGCAGTTACAACGCTGCAAAAACAGAAATCTCAGCAAGTTCATTTTTATAGTCTCAAGTAAAAGATATCTAGTCAACTTTAATAGCTTGATTTCTACATCGACTCCATTCAGATTCAAGAGAATCATCTTTCAAGAAAATCATCATTGAATGGACAAATGTCTTTTAAAAAAGTCTAAATACATGAAACTATAGAAATACGCTTGCTGAAATTTTATTTTTGCTGTGTAGCAGAGCATTGGCATGTAGCATGCTTTGAACATCAATAAGACAAATAGTCAATGAAAAACAACATTTGTGTTAACCAACCACTGCAAATAGCAGAAACAAAAAAGTGTGCATGCACACACGTATGCACTGGTGAATAGTTTACAGAGCGGATTTGAATGTGATTGACAAAGCATCAAATAAAATATTACATTAGTAAGGGCAAAAATGTGTTCTCCACATCAAAAATAATAACTGTGTGAGTGTGTTCAGATGTCTGTGTGCATGTGTGTGCGCGCCTGTCTCTGTAGCTCACTTGGTCCCTGTCTGTCTGTACGCTGCAAAGAGAAATCTCAGCAAGTTAATTTTTATAGTTTCAAGTAAACAATATCAACTTTAATTTTAGAAAAATGGCTTAATTTCTACATCCAGTTCATCCAGGTTCATCTGGACAAATTAGAATGGACAAACTTCTTTGAAAAAAAGTCTAAATACTTAACTTGAAACTATAAAAATAAGCTGGCTGAGATTTCATGTTTGCTGTGTAGCACAGCATTGGCATATAGCATGCTTTGAACATCCATTAGACAAATGGTCAATGAAAAAACACATTTGTGTTAACCAACCACTGCAAATAGCAGAAACAAAAAAGTGTGCATGCACACACGTATGCACTGGTGATTAGTTTACAGAGTGGCTATGAAGGTGAATGCCAAAGCATCACAAATAAAAAAAAATACATTAGTAAGGTCAACAATTTGTTACAAACAGAGAGTTGTAATATTTTGTGTGTGTGTGTGTGTGTGTGTGTGTGTGTGTGTGTGTGTGTGTGTGTGTGTGTGTGTGTATGTGTGTGTCCACACATCTCTGAGTCTGTGCCTGTCTCTATCTCACTTGGTCCCAGTCTGTACGCTGCAGAAAAATAAAATCTCAGCAAGTTCATTTTTATAGTTTCAAGTTAAACTAGTCAACTTTAATTTTAGAAAAATAGCTTGATTTCTACATCGACTCCATCCAGGTTCAAGAGAATCACTGAATGGACAAATGTCTTTAAAAAAATCAAAAATACTTAACTTGAAACTATAGAAATAACCTTGCTGAAATTTCATTTTTGCTGTGTAGCAGAGCATTGGCATGTAGCATTCTTTGAACATCAATAAGACAAAGAAAAACACAACATTTGTGTTTATCAACCATTGCAAATGGTAGAAACAAAAAGTGTGCATGCACAGACACACACTAGTCTCTTGTGAGTAGCCTACAGAGCGGCATATATGAACATGAGTGACAAAGCATCACAAATAAAAAAACCTACTTAAGGACAAAAATGTGTTCCCACATAGAAGTTAGCAAAAATGAATGTGAATTGAGGAGGGCACTGCGTTGAAGCGCTGAAAGTGGATAGCATCTTAAGCAAACAGCTTGATTTTCAGTTGCTAAATTTTCACATTTAGTTTGTGTCCATCCAGGTTCATGAGAATCTTCTGGAACATGTACGCACCAAAGAACAAAAAAACACCAAGAAAAACACATATGTGTTGCCCCAAATGTGTTACCCACAGTACCTGAGGATGGCCAAAAAGACCATGTGTGTACGCTGGTGAGTAGTCTGTCGGAGGGCAATGGCAAGGAGCATCCAGCATGGAATGTGAATTGAGGAGGGGACATGGCACTGCGCTGAAGCGCTGAAAGTGGATAGCATCTTAAGCAAACAGCTTGATTTTCAGTTGCTGATTTTTCACAGTTTGTGTCCTTCCAGGTTCATGAGAACCTTCTGGACAAATTCGAACATTTACGCATCAAAGAAAAAACAAAACAAAAAAACACCAAGAAAAACACATACGTGTTGACCCAAATGTGTTACCCACAGTACCTGAGGATGGCAAAAAAGACCGCGTTGTGTGTACGCTGGTGAGTAGTCCGTATGAGGGCAATGGCAAGGAGCATCCTGCATGGAATGTGAATTGAGGAGGGGACATGGCACTGCGCTGAAAGTGGATAGCATCTTAAGCAAACAGCTTGATTTTCAGTTGCTAAATCTTCACATTTAGTTTGTGTCCATCCAGGTTCATGAGAATCTTCTGGACAAATTCGAACATGTACGCATCAAAGAACAAATAAACAAAACAAAAAAAACACATATGTGTTGCCCCAAACGTGTTACGCACAGTACCTGAGGATGGCCAAAAAGACCACGTTGTGTGTAGTCTGTAGGAGGGCACTGGCAAGGAGCATCCTGCATGGAATGTGAATTGAGGAGGGGACATGGCACTGCGCTAAAGCGCTGAAAGTGGATAGCGTCTTAAGCAAACAGCTTGATTTTCAGTTGCTGAATTTTCACATTTAGCTTGTGTCCATCCAGGTTCATGAGAATCTTCTGGACAAATTCAAACGTGTACTTCATGCTGTCTGGGTAGGCAAGATCAAGGGCATAAATCAGTCCAAACAGGACAATGAAAGCGTTGATGACGGTACTGATGTTGTGCATCACCATGACGCCCTCAATTACCACTCCAACGTCATCTGGCTCTCGATGTCCCTGGCTCCTGATGCTGTAAATCCCCATGACTGTGGCAGCGATGTCCCCTTCGGCCTCCTCAGCGGACTGAATAAAACAGAACAAGTTTGACAAAAGCATTGAGCAATCAGAAAGTAAAAATAACAACAGTGTGTAATAGAAGTAAGAACACCAGTCAAATGTCTGCAGACTTACAAGTACAAGTCTATCCTTTCATGGGACATTTAAGAATTATCACTGAAAGAAGTTGCCAGTGTACAACTTGTATAATGCTTCAATTAATTGTTCACTGAAAAGGGAAAGGAATTTTAACACAGGGGTGTACTCACTTTTGTGGGTACAATTTGAGATCTTAAAACAGCGAGTAATTAGAACAATAACTTGAAGTGTTATACAAGTTGTACACTAGCTAGTAGTCATTGTGTCCAAGTGAAATTTCGTTCATTTTGTTCCCCAAAATGATGCAGCTACAAATCTGCAGAAATGTGAGGGGTGTACACTACATGCTTACAGCAGTGATAGTCAAATATCTTGGATCAGACCATTGGGCAGAAACACTTTAATGGAGATAAGCTAAGTTATGAACTAAGACAAGTTTTTCTTAGCCAACACCCCCACCTTTTGCCATCTCTTGAAAATGCACTGACACTTGTACTTGCGTGAAAATCCATCAACTTTAACAGAATGGTTAAGACAATACTACTATACAATAACTGAAAGACACTTACCACGTATTCCTTGAAGAACGCATCTGGGTCTTCATTTAGGTAAACAACCAGGCCGCGCAGGACAACTTCTCTCCTGAAGTCAATGTCAACATCCTAAAAGATGATAGACAAGACACAGAAAGAATAGCTGTTAAAAACATAGACAAAGCCCCAAATGATCGTGCAATTGTCCACAAACTGAATCACATTAATTTGACCCATCCATTGGTTACAGTTTATGATAATACTGGTACAGACTGATTTGGGGAACAGTTTTGTGAGATACGAGTGGAGATATGAGAAGTGAGTTGTTGTATAGAAGTTGAAGACTGCCTGGTCAGTCTTAGTTTTGTAATTTCTACGTATAATGGCTCTTAAAGGTGCATTTCCAGAACCCAGGCTGCCCATTCACAAATGTTACCTTTTTAACAAATACTTACCACCACCATAATATTCTAAGAATTCAATATGACTGAGAAAATTGCACTTTTCATACATCAAAATGGGGATCTTCTCTATGGTCCGCCATTTTCAAGTTGCAGAAATTAACAATTTAGCAACAAAAACATCCTGTACTTTGGTCATTCTATTAAATACTAGTTTATTACTTAGTAAATATTCATGAAAAGATAAAATTTGACAATTGGCAGCACACTTTCAATGAGAAAAAACTGCAAAACCTAATCTGGACACCATCTTACACAGAGCACCTTTTAAAGTCTACACACCCATCTTAAAAAGTCAGGTTTTAGTGATGTAAAAAAAGACAGAAAGACAAATAAATTAACCCTTAAACCTATTCTTTGTTGCAGCACCTTTGGCTTTGATACAGCCTTCAGTCTTTTTGGGTGAGAGTCTATCAGCATGGCTGATGTTGATGTGACGATATTGGTTAACTCCTCTTTGCAAAAGCCCTCCAAATCAGACAGATTGTGAATGCATATACTGTGCACAGTCATCCCCTGATCACCCAACTGAGGTTCGATGGGACACAGGTCTGAATTCTGTCCGGGCCATTCCAAAACCCCAATCTGGTGCTGGTGAAGCCCTTCTTTTGTCTATTTAGGCTTGTGCTTGGGATAATTGTTGTTCTGAAAATTAAGCTCTTCTGCTTCCACCTTTCAAACTGGGGGGCCGAAGGTTGGGAGCAACTACCACGGCCCCAGTGGAACTGTTCATACTTCTCTCCTCCCTAACTAATAAAGAAAACAGCATAAAAGCAGTATGCTGCCACCCACCATACTTCACTGTAGGTATGGCGTTATTTGGGTGATGTTTTGCGCCTAACATACCCTTTGGAATTCTATCCAAAAAGTTGCAAAGACATCTGTAACATCCCAAATGCATGTGGGAATAAATGTTATGGTCTGATGAAACTGAGGTATACAAAAAGGTATGTTGGGCAAAAAAACAACACTACATCGCCAAGTTAACACCATGCGTTAAGTGACGCACAGCAGCATCATGCTGGCTGCTTTTCTTCAGCCAGAACTGGGGCTTTGGTTGGGGAGGAGGGAATTATGAACAATTCCACAGGGGCCGTGGCAGTGGCACAAAACCTTCGGCCACCTGTTAGAAAGGTGAAGACGCAGAGAAGCTCAATCTTTCAGAACAACAATTACCTTATGCAGACGCCTAAATCAACAGAATAACACTGAAATAGCCCAGACAGAGTTCAGACCTGTATCTCACTGAATATCTTATTGAGCGATCTGCACAGGAGAGTCATTCGCAATCTGTCAGATTTGGAGGCCTTTTGCAAAGAGAAGTGGAGAAATATTGCCACATCAATATGTGCCATGCTGATAGACTCTTTCACAAAAAAGACTGAGTGCTGTAAAGAAAGCCAAAGGAGCTGCAGCAAAGTATTAGTTGAAAAGGTGTGCATACATGCAACCATGCTAATTGAGTTTTTTTATTTTCTATTCTTTCTCTTTAAAGCTTTGAGTTTGTTTCTCAATTGTATTGTACAGGAGAAAAGTTAAGTGGGAAAATTTGTGAAATTATTTATCATTCCTTCATCTTTTAAAATCACAAAAACCTGCCATTTCAACATGGGTGTGTAGACTTTTTACAGGCACTGTAGAAATCAGCAGAGAGAAAAAAAATGTAATGTAATTATACTAACCGCGGCAGCCATTTCAAGGATGTGCTTGATCCGTTGTCCTTTGACCCCTCCTTTGTCCTGGAGAATCTGCTGCAGTTTTGGTGTAAAGTGGTCGAATTGGGAGAGGAACTTTGCTCGAAGTGGCTTCGTAGTGACACGCATGAACTCAGCATTTACCTGGGGAGTGGGGGAAGAGAGAGAGAGAGCAAGAGAGCGTGAGAGAGAGTGAGAGAGAGAGCGTGAAAGAGAGCAAGAGAGTGTGAGAGAGAGTGAGAGAGCATTACTTGTACTTCAAATTACTTAGTGGAAACACTGCTATTGCAAAATACAAATGAAAATAAAAAGCACACACACACTTACTTCCCTCTGCTCAAACAGAGCAGGCCATCGATTTTTGAAATCCTCTATCCTCGGCCTCTGGTCCACAACTTCTTGTCGTCTGTAGGAGAAGGTTTTCTCCATCTTGGCTTTTATTATAGCTTCGTTGTCCCGTTTGGACACTTCTGTCAACAAAGCAATTCGTTCACTCTCCAGGCTATCTTCAGTTTCACCTTTGGGATGTAGGGGGATGTAGTTAACTTCAGCCTTTCTAGGCTTTTTGATATGAGCAGCAGATTTCCCTTGGCCTTCACGTTTGTGTTTTAGGGAATTGATCCGAATTTCAGGGTGCCCAAGTCTCCCAAGTTTGGTTCTGTAATTTTGCATTTTGTATTTTAAAGACTGCTTCCATCCAGAGAACCCTGACTTGCATCCTAACTGACCCAAGCAAGGATGGGCCCTTGTCAGTGCAGCTGCTACTTCCTCACAGTGGTAGTCCTTAGGATACTTTGTGTATTTCATCATCTCTTGTGCCAGGCCATCCAGGATGATTCCTTTTAGCTTCGGGCCAGGAGCAAAGAAGGTTCCATTTGTTTCAAACTCCGTGTTCTTTTGCTGTAGCTCCAGTTCCGCTTCATAGGAAAACTTTGGAACAACAAAAACATGGGGCCAGGTGGATATTCCTGATTTATGAATCTCTGGGGAAGAGCATGGAGTTGAGGTACACAAGGTGGCATCACTGCTTGATGAGGCCAAAGATGAAGTCTCAGTGTTCGGGAATGAGGAACTGGAAGCAGTCGGTTCCACTGAGTATAAAGTGACGTAGGGCTCCACAAGTGGTGTGTAGATTACTTTGAGTGTACCCATATTTTGGATTTCAGACACGGAGGTGAGATTCATGAACTCATTGAAGTCAGAGTCCATGTATTGTAAACGAAAGTCTTGATGCAATTGAAAGCTTGCCTTCAACAGATCATGTACTTCTTCCACAGTTGCTGGAATTCCAGAAACCATGTGCAATTTCCTGGAGTCAGATCCATCGCCAAAAATGACCCTGAGAACAGCTGAATTGGACATAGTCCAAGACTTTCTGTCCTAATCTGAAACAGAACACCACAAGCATACCACCACATCAGCAATATACAGTACACTACATGCAAACAGTTCATACAGCGTCAGAGCAAGATAAACCTAGGTTATTTAGTGGCACCAGAGATATTAAAGTATGAGGCCAAAGCCAGACTCAGAGGTATCAATTACATCATTTACAACATAGAAATACGTTTTAAAAACATCTATTTGGCCATTATCATATCATTATCAAAAAATGTATCACCACATCGAATAACACTAATAGCAATGCATTTATGATTGGGCTAAATATCAATCAATGCATCAGTGGGGGCTACACAATTTATTGACAGTGTTACCAACCTTTGTAATGACAACGTAAGTGGGCAAATCACAGCTCAAACACACCTTCAGTCCTGATCTGAAACAGAAGAATATCAAGAAAATACCACATTAGCAATATACAGTAAAGGCTCAAGGGATTTAGTAATGCCCAACTGCTATTATTTGAGGCCAGTCACACTCGCCTGACAATAAAACTTTTCCATTACACTGTGCAACCCAAAAATACAATTGAAAGAATATTTCTACATCATTTATGTAAAGAGAACAGCAAAATCAATCAAACTATTTGAAACCAATGTTCATATTTAAGATTTCCACTAACCTTTAACAATGACAAATCTTTTCAACATGACCATGCGTAAACCTGCTACGATGTACTCCACAAGGGGATACGGGTCCTCCAAGTCGGCAAGCTCAATAAGGCCAACCTCTCTAGTGGGACACTCCGTTAATTCAAAGCCACCATAATGCTCTCTGTACCAAGCACAAACACCTCTAACTACAAAAATTGGACTATCTTTCACAATGCACAGCTGAATTATCTCATTAAATTTCGGAAGTCCATCTGCAGATCCATGTACAATAAGCATCCCTGTTCTGTAACATATGCCACTGTACGTCAAATGTTTTGTCATATGAACCTCAGTAATTTCTGGGTGTTTTTGATGCAGTTTTGACTTTACTGCCTCACTAAGGACATCCAAAGGCAGTACTGAAATATCTGAGACTTCCAGAGACGACTTCAAGTTGGAGCCATGCGTTTCATAGGCTAGCATAAATTGATGTTTAGTAGCTAGTGAACGAGGTATATTTTTAAAACAGTTTGTATACCGAGCAACCTGCTTAAAGAAGCTATGCTTCGCCTCAAACCTCATAGTCCATAGTGCTGCCAGGGGCCCAAAGCAACGTATCATTTGCGGATAGTGCTCTAAAAAGTGATGTTTTGGCAGGAGCTTTACATGTGGAAAGAGTTCAAGATAGCGTTGTCGGTGATCATAGATCTTCGCCTCAAGATATGCAATGGTTTCACTTGTGTGCACAGGGGCCACAACCAACTCAACAATGTCCTTCAGGTCCAGAATCAACAGCCACGATGGTTCATTTTCTGGTACAAGATGCCCAATGCAAAAGGGAAGAAATCGCAACATTGCCCAATTTTCATGAGCATTTCCACCTATGGTGTTAGTGGATGTGAAGGAACGTGGTATGGCATGTGGACGATTGGTTTTGTCTCCCCATTTGAATGGAAATGTCTGAATCAATGTGTTAAGCACATCAAGAGTGAAGTATTTCTTTGAGATCAATAAGCAAATACAGCGTGCAAGTTCAACTGGCACAACACCTTCAAAGAGGTCGTGCACAATATCAGGAGGATATCCAGTGCTCACATGAAAATGAGAGAGGTTCTCTGTTAAAACACATGGTTTCTTTACACCACAGCAAATTGCTGCATTTTCCTTGGCAGAGTGGAGATGAATAGCATGAATATCTCGGGTTCTAAGTTGGAAAGCACCAGACTTCACATCCTTGGTCTGAAATTCTGACTTATCTCCTGTACAAAATCTACAGACTGACCCACCAGAGAAACTCTCAACAAATCCAGCTATTCCATGTGCACCAAGATTGTCAGCAATAACACATTGCACCGTACCTTTAACAAACTGACCAATCTGGGAAATGAAAACTCCGTGCTGCTCTAGTATACTCAAATCTTGTAAGAGAGGTTCCAACAGTTTTTGATAGCCGTATGTCTTGATGTCATCAGATTTGGAAAGAACAGCTAAGTAGATTGAGCTCAATTTCGAATGTGAACCTGGTGGCAAATTTCCCAACACCCAGTAGACGCCACAGAGTTTGTGCTTTTTACGAGATGTCCCCAAAGGATTGCAGCATTCGAAGTCATCTACATAAAGATGTAGTGCAATTCTTAAGCCTTCACTGGACAGAAAGCTGTTTTGTTTATAGTATTCACCATCTCTTATGGTTCGATACTCTTGTAAGCAAGATGTGGTTGGGTGGTTTTGCAGACCTGGATTTTTAAGATGATCAAGGATGCCTTCATCAGAGAGCAACTTTTGCAAAGATTGTAACAATGGTATATATTGAAATGACCTTTTCTTCTGGGTATCTAGTATATACTCAACCGGCTCCACAATCCTAAAATGAGATATATAATATTCTTTACGCTTGTAAGCAGTAGCAAGAGGACCATCCTTCGCGATTGCTACACCCAATACATTACTCTTACATATGACATTGGAAAGCTCATCAACGACTGAATCTTCAATTTGTAGATTATGGCTCTGAAACACACCAGAAACTGTAGCCTTTGTCAAAGGCAGAGCTTGCGTACTCAATATAAAGTGAAGTTCAGAGAGGACCTCGTCAATAGCAGTCTTTGGAGTGTGAACAATATTCTCTAACCTCAATAAAATGCATGCAATTTTCTCTTCAATAACATTACTTTGATGTAACTCTACAAGACCAGTACAACTAAGCAACTCGTGCTCATTATCAGTGTCAATGGGATCAGTTTCACCATCTGCAGTATGTTCTAACTGATCTAAATCATCACTGCTACAGATTACAGCGGCTTGAAAGTCTGACAATGAATATTGGTTGTGTTTCCTGTTTTTATGTGTGTTAAATGTACTGTAAACATTCGTTTTAAATGTACATCCTGAAAACACGCATGGAACTGTTTCATTTCGCTGGAGATGTCTATTTAGATGATGAAAAAAGTCTTTCTCTGTTGCTAGTTCTCTGCCAGAACAGACATGGCACTGAAATGTGGATACTTGAACTTGCTTTTGAGATGACTGTTTGGGGTGCCTTTTGTATGTGTGATTTAATAGTTTACTCCATGTGTTAAATGTACAAGGACAATCTGTGTATGGGCAAGGAAAACGACAACTACCTCTAAAATGGCCATGCGTCTGTCTGAAATGCTGCAACAACAAATACCTGCTAGCTAGTTCCACAGAGCATTCTTTGCACTTCCACATAAATTATCCTGCAAGGGAGAGAGTTAAGACGATTAGCAAAATTAACTCTTGTAAGGTCTTGTGTTACACAGGAGATCTTGCTTGGGTCTGGTGGACCCGTGTTATCTTTAGGCTTTTAGATCAATAGATCATTTTTATTATAATAAGCTTAGTCCAGCGAATTGGTGAAATGATTGTGCACTTTTTGAGTAAAAGCATTAAAATCTGTATATATACTTCATATTCTGAATAATAGTGTTTTGAGTCAAGAAAAAAAAATCATTTTCAAGATGGCTGCCAAATCCAATATGGTCAACCCATATTACTGAAACCATGAGTGAGTTACAATATGCGACCTTGCCTCCTCCACTTGTGCTTGTGGCCTCACCCCACCTCCTGGCCCCTCCTCCGTGGAGAAAACGTTTAAGTTTCCCAGTTGTCAGCCTCGCCACAACAACTTTTGAGGGACTGTTTTTCATTCACCATCCCAATTGCAAATGAGAAAAAGACTTTACAATTGAGCTTTTGCGAGATATTGAATATAATGCTGTTGTCAGTGATGTCATAATGACATATTACTTCCTGGTACGAGGAGACAAGCACAAGTGGAGTAGGCAAGGTTGCATATTGTAATGCACTCCCTATGCACTGCATCAAGACTAACAGAGAACCTGGAAGCTATGAGAATGAGCACTATTTGGCAGTCAGCGGTGGTACTGCTGCTAGTTGGCTATTGCAGGCAAGTGAAACGATGAATGGGGTCAATGGAGTTTCCTAGAACTATCATGTTTATCTTATATTTTTTTTGCCCAGAAATATTAATATTCTGTTTGAAGCTAGAACTAATAAGAACAAATGGATATGCTAGTTTTTGTTCATTAGTTTCGTTCCTCTGTTGAGTAGCCTAAAACTTCTACACATCCAAAATCTAAAACACTGTCTGGCGTTCTTTGCATTTTGGTCAAACCTCAACTATCAATTCAAGACATCAAATTGATTATTAATTAAGTTACACGAATACAGTGCACCATTACAGGCTTACTAATCAGAACATTAATTAAACTGTGCACCCATTTTCACACTTTTACATTAAAGTGTCAGGTAGCTTCAAATATGGGTTGGCCATCTTGAAAATACAACATTTTCCATGACACATCCAACATTAATACTAATCAGCGTATCAAGAAGGACATGTGTACCAATTTTCATGCTTTTACTATTAAGTGTCCGGTAGTTTCATTAATTTGGGTTGGCCATATTGGATTTGACGCCATCTTGAAAATTCACAATTTTTCGCCACACATCCCATGCAAATATTAATCAGCGCATCAAGGACGTGTATGCCAATTTTCATGCTTTAACTAAAAAGTGTTAGATAGTTTCGCTAATTTGGGTAGGCCATATTGGATTTGGCGGCCATCTTGGAAATTCATAATTTTTCGCAACACCTCCAATGAAAATATTCATCAGCGCATCAAGAGGGATATGTGCACCAATTTTCATGCTTTTACTACAAAGTTCCAGGTAGTTTCACTAATTTGGGTTGGCCATATTGGATTTGGCGGCCATCTTTAAAATTCATAATTTTTCAAAATGCCTCCAATGCTAATGTTAATCAGCACATCAAGACGGATATGTGTACCAATTTCCGTGATTTTACTACAAAGTGTCAGATACTGATGGCCAGAAGATTTGGTGGCCATCTTGAAATTTCATCATGTTTTGCAAGCCTCCAATGTGAATATTAATCAGCAGATCAAGAAGGATATGTTTACCAATTTTTCATGCTTTTACTCAATAGAGCACAACTTGGCTTTTTTGTGTGCCCAATTTGCCTTACTACAACTAAATTTGGGCCCAATGAACCTTACATTCACAGAACCAAGGTCAGTGAATCCTAGTGTGAAAATATTTGTATATTTTTAAAAGCTAAAAGACTCAACGACCCGAAGACCTTACAAAGGTTCTAATTGGATGACAATGGCCACATTTACATGATGCTTTTAATTCCGAATTAATAATTACAAATTAAAAAATCTTTATTCAGAATTAAACCAAGTTAATTCTGAATTAAATGTCTCATGTAGCCTACAAGAGGTCAATGCATGAAACTGATAAGAGATCCTGTGACAAAAAGTGGTTAATTAAGTTACTTACTATGATTGAGAGGTTGGCTGCTGTAGGCCTACTTTGGTGGCATTGATGTAAACTGCAAAAGATAAAGGCAAAAATCAGTGCAAGTGTAGGGATGCTCAGCATTTTCAGCAAGGCAATAGCATTTCGTTTATCAATATTTGCTTGCTGCAATTATTATGGCATTAACTTAACTGTAAAAATGTATCCTACCACTTCTGCACCACACATCCTAGACAAGCATATAATAACTCAAATATTTGCCGTTAACCTTCATGATAGTAGATGGATTATGACGCGTTTGTGTAGTTTGATTTATGGCTACTGAATAGCAAGTGAGAACGATGGACTTCCAATAGCTACCCCAAACACAACTAGTCACACAAACCCCATGCATGAAACGTCAACTACAGCATACATGCATGTATCAAAGGTTTTGCTGCTACACCCATGCAAAACGTCCCTCACAGGGGGAGAAAAGACAAGTAACGAGGGATATTAGGGCTAGCCTACTTGATACGACAGAGGAAAATGGTCACCGATTGTACAGGTGGTTGCACGAGGCTACCAACAGCAGATGAAAACCGTGCGACGTTGCACTAGTTTCCTTTCCTTTCCTTTCATTCAACCAAGAAAAGTAAATGAACTGGTGCATCGTTTAACTCGCCCCTTCCCTTATGTTCGCAAAATATCTCAGTATCCCTTCACAAATTTACCACGATTGGTTCGGTAATCCAGTTATTTGCCTGCTTGCAGTCGCTAGAGAATCAGATAACCATGTGTTAGTCGTCGCATGCTTACCGAGGTGGTCAAGTGCAGATACTTCCGTCCCTTCCCCCCTCTCGCTCTCATGAGCAGAACCAGTTCAAACAACGTTCAAGTTTAGTATAGACCATCACTCGAAGAGCATACGTGGGTTGCAGTATTGACCCACACTAAAACACAGTTCTTCATTTCGACAAGTTTGCACCAACCACGCGGTAAACGGATAGGCTAACGGCTTGCAAACATTTGAGTAACCACCAGCGCTATCTGCGATTAAGCATGTCCACCAGGGTGTGAAAGGGGGATGCTTAATACCTGTGAACTGCATTCATCTTACGCCAAATTAAATATATCGACATTAATTCTCACCTACCTAGCCCAGATACACTTTACCTGTGAAATTCACTTATGGTAGAGTACACACAACCCGTGGGTTTGGTCAAACTTGATTCGCCTTCAGGGACTAGTTAGCTAGCCTGCTAAAGTCAATACCAGCGTGACTGACTTTTGGTTAGTCGTCTCATTTCAAGACCTTTTCGAAACAAGCTTTTTGAAACAGTGTTTTAAAACGTAACGGCATTGTGAAATCGCCAATGACTGGGTTCGTAGCGATTTAGCCCAGCAATTATCTTACCTGTTTTATGAGACCGCCGCACCAACTCGCCATCTTGTTGAAAAAGACCCTCGCATCGTCGTGTCGGTGCTGCTGGAAACGCGCATGCGCACGGCAAGGTCCTGAATTGATTTTATTGGGTTCTTGAGAGTTGGGTAAATGCATTGTGTTGAGATAATTAAATCTACATGCATTTTATGGTTAACCAATTTGTTCGAGTAAATCAAACAAAAAGACAATGTGGCACACCAAAGAAGGGCTTGGGTCAGTTTTTTGAGTGTATAGGAGGAAAAAAAGTTTTTTTTATTAATGAAAACACATATTAAGATTAAACACAATATCATTATCAAGTTAGCATGAGCTCAGATGTCAGTCATGTATACAAAAGGATTAAAGTGGCCATAATGCAGTGAATTCCCTGTGGTGTGACTCCATTTTCCTGCGGTGTGACATGCCTATGCTTGTTGATGCAGGACACATTTTCCCAAAAATGGCAAAAATAAGGTGAAATTCCACAGACCACTAAGTGCTTTATTTTTTTCTATTTTTTTCCAATTTTTATCCATAATTTTTTTCAGGAATTTGAAAAACTTTTTTTTTTTTTGCGTTACGCCCTTAAACGTCAACCACCCACATACACCTTTACATGATGCCAGTCTGGCATGAGATACATACACCTTTACATGATGCCAGTCTGGCATGAGATACATACACCTTTACATGATGCCAGTCTGGCATGAGATACATACACCTTTACATGATGCCAGTCTGGCATGTAAAACTCTCTGGATCTCTCTGCTTAGCTGGCTGATACGTGTTTCGTCCCATGGTGCTGTCTATTTTTTCCTGAGCTGCTTCACAGTTGAAATGACTGGGAATTGGCTGGACTGATGTAACCCTCTCTCTATTTAAATGGTAGGGACGAGCTGGTTGGACTGATGTAACCCTCTCTCTATTTAAATGGTAGGGACGAGCTGGTTGGACTGATGTAGCTCTCTCTCTACTTAAATGGTTGGGACGGGTTGGTCTGTCCCAGGTGTCGTCTTCCACCTCTCTATTGAGTTGAGCTGAGCTGAGCTGGTGAAATGACTTGATAATCCGTGACAGCAGCACCCGCACAGCACCCACACCGCACCCGCTTAAGCTGCTCTCTGTGCCGGAACTTTCTCCCATGCACCAGCGGATGAGCTGCCTCATTAATGCCCTGCTTTACCCAGAGGTGACAGGGGACTAACACTGAGGAAGAGGAGGAAGATGAGAGGAAGAGAAGAGGTAAAGGAAGAGGAGAGGTAAAGGAGGAGGAGAAGGAGGAGGAGGAGAAGGAGGAGGAGAAGGATGAGGAGGAGATGAAGAGGAGGAGGAGAAGGAGGAGGAGAAGGATGAGGAGGAGATGAAGAGGAGGAGGAGGAGGAGGATGAAGAGCAGAGGAAGAGGAGAGATAGAAGAAAAGGAGAAGGAGGAGGAGGAGAATGAGGAATAGGAGCAAAAGGAGGATGAGGATGAGGATGAGGAAGAAGTAATGTAGTAGAGTAATAGAGTAGGTAGAGTAGTACAGTAGTAAAGCAGAGATACTTTATTGATCCCCAAGGACATTGAGGATGTGCAGGTGTAGGAGGAGGAAGAGGAGGAGGAGGTGGCGGAGGAGGAGAAGGATGAGGAGGAGGTGTATGGGGAGGGTGAGTGAAGTTTGCTGTCTAGGATGTGCAGAGTCACATGGAGCATACGGAGGGAAAAGGTGAAAAATGAAAAAGCAGAGGAGGTGGAGGTGCTTAACCTCCCTGTCGTCCTCCGTACATTTCTCTCTACCCCTCTATCCTCTGTGTGTGTGCTGCTTACTCTGCCTCTCGCTCCTGCTGTGGGTTTTAGAACGGCATATTCATCCACTGGGTGTCATTACCCCGCAGCTCTCTAACACGCCGGGATATGAAAAGAGGTGTAATTTAGTCTGCTAGAGAGAGAGAGAGAGAGAGAGAGAGAGAAAGAGAGAGAGAGAGAGAGAGAGAGAGAGAGAGAGAGAGAGAGAGAGAGAGAGAGAGAGAGAGAGGGAGAGAGAGAGAGAGAGAGAGAGAGAGGATGAGAGATATGTGGGGTTATTAGTGGTGGTGGGATGTTCTAGCTTTTCCAGGCCGGTAAATGCGGTGTGAGACATACTGTGTGTGTGTGTGTGTGTGTGTGTGTGTGTGTGTGTGTGTGTGTGTGTGTGTGTGTGTGTGTGTGTGCGCGCCTGTGCCTGTGCCTGTGCGTGTGCGTGTGCGTGGCGGTGGGTGGTAGATGATTGAACATAATTTGGGTGGTAAGGTGCTACGTGATGGGGTGGATGATGATGTGATGGCGGGTCACCTTGACATAGGGTAGGAGACAGCATATTCAGAAATGCTATTTCTCCCTGCCCTGTCAAATTCTCTCTCTCTATCAACCCCTCCCCTCTCTCTCTCTCTTGATGTCACTCTACAGTCTCAGCCTGTTGCGTCTCTCTCTGCTCAGTTGGGAGATCCACTCCACTTAGGGGAGGTGGCCTAATGGTTAGGGAGGTGGTATTAAGATCCTAGGGTTGCAGGTTCGTATCCCACCCTTACCTTTCCCTACACCACCAGTCATGGCTTAAGTGCCATGACTCTATGGCCAGGGGGGGGGGTGTTTGGGCAAAAAAGGATAAGAACCACTGCCATAGAGCAAGGCACCTACTGTAACTCCACATTGCTGTAGGGACTGAAACCAATACCCTGTAAATAACTGTAAAAAGTGAAAGCCCATTGGGAAACTCCAACTCCCATTGTCATTGTGACACAGCACTCAAGTGAACACTGCACACTGCACACAACGAAATTGCATTTATGTCTCACCCGTGCAAGGGAGCAGCCCTCAGTGGCGCCCCATGGGGAGCAGTGCGGTGGGACGGTACCATGCTCAGGGTACCTCAGTCATGGAGGAGGATGGGGGAGAGCACTGGTTGATTACTCCCCCCACCAACCTGGCGGGTCGGGAGTCGAACCGGCAACCTCTGGGATGCAAGTCTGACGCCCTAACCGCTCACCCATGACCGCCCTCTGTATGTCGCTTTGGATGCAAAAATTGTCAGCTAAGTGGAGGATTTGGCTCCATTGTGCCATAGATGCTGACCTAGCTGTCTGTCTGTTTGTCTGTCTGTCTGTCTGTTTTCGGTCTGTCTCTCATTGCCATCAGCAGGTAACAAGCTGTCTACTTTTAAATGTGTGC
>NC_085876.1:16699013-16714013 GCF_034702125.1 Engraulis encrasicolus | reverse complement strand
GGGTTCTGCACAGAGAATGAGCCACAGCGCCCCCCTGTGCAGCGACAAAACGACCCCTGGCTGCAGTACACGCATGTTTCTCCCAGGCTGAAATGTCCGTGAGCTGAGCTATGCTTGAAGACGGTGATTGGTCAATGCGCTTACGGCAGTCCGGGGGGAACTCAGCCCTGATAGGTCAGTTGTGTTCTATTCTTCTACCCTACCGCGGAGGTTTGAAGGAAAACGAAAAACACGATGCAGATGACTTGGCAGGAAATCACTGGAGTTTACTTGACAGGGAGAAGAGAAACTGTTTTTTATTTCAGTAGTACAACTTCCAAAAAATCAATTAGAAATATCCATAAAAGGCCATCATGGAAATGATATGTTTGTAGTGTGGTAGTAGCAAAGAAGCCTCTTTGTTCTTTTGTAGTGTGGCAGCTAGCTCATTAAAAAAGGGTTCGCTAATGTCCTGTAGAGTTTGAATGGGTTTGGCTGACAGTTGCTAAGCTAGCTGTTAATTAGATAGGCTATCTATTGTATTTAAAAATGGCTTTTGTTTCATTTAACCACCTCAACTGTAAAAACATGAATAAAGAGAGACTCTTGTATGCTATCATCCATGTCTAATTACGCCACAACTTTTTAAATTAATAGCAAGAAGCCTCTTTGTTGATACAGTATATAGTACAAGTAGTGTGGCTAGCTAGCTTCTAAAACAGGGTTCGCTAATGTCCTGTAGAGTTTGAATGGGTTTGGCTGACAGTTGCTAAGCTAGCTGTTAATATGGCCATTAGATGTATTGTATTTAAAACGGCTTTTGTTTGGCATTTTAACCACCTGAACTGTAAAACATGAATAAAGAGAGAATCTTGTATGCTATCATTCATGTCTAATTACGCCACAACTTTTTAAATTAATAGCAAGAAGCCTCTTTGTTAGTGGTAGAATTACGTTTCAGGTGGCTAGTCAACTAGCTTTGAGTTTGTAATGACTGATTTAGCTGGCTAGCTACTACTAGGCCCCAGGTGTGAATGGCCATTCATGCTGTCTATTGTCTTTTAAAATGGCGTTTGTCTTGCATTTAATCTCATGTAGTACTTGACCAAAAATAAACTGATGTTGTACCATCTAATTATGCCCCAACTTTTAGAAGTAGGCTACTATAGTGGAATATTACGTTTTACATAGCCAGCTGATTAGCTTTGTGATTCATTCTAGGGACTGGGCTCAACTGAATGAGTTAGTTCGCCCCCTGTTGTCACGGAGGTGAATTGACGTCATTAAAATCTCCTCCTCCCTCCCCCCTTGCCCCACTCTTGAATTTTCGGCGGGAAAAAAAAACACCACGCCCTTTCGCACGCATTCGCATGTAGGTCGACTATGAGGCAATACCCCCCGCTGACAGTACGTCTATGCTTTACCCCGCAATCGGCACCGCGTGACTATTCATCAGCCTTTACTAGCAGCAGCAGAGTGGCTCTTTGCATTTAAATGGCACATTAGTACAAGACGATTACCCCCCCACACACACACACACACGTACACGCACACGCACACGCACACACACACACACACACACACACACACACACACACACACACACACACACACACACACACACACACACACACACACACACACACACACACACACACACACACACACACACACACACACACACACACCCTTCCCCTGTGGGCTCCAGAAACTGTAAAGGGGGAAAAAAGCAAAAACGAAAGTGAGATGGGTTGTCTCATTTGCTTCAGTGTGGGGAAGGAAATGGCATCTTTGATGTGCCACTGTAATTTCAGCACGTTTTTTTTTTTGCCTTCACATTTTTTTTATTTAATTATTTATCCTTTGTCCCCGTTATTCCTTTTGGTCTAGAACAACATGATGGAAGAGGGTGTTCAGAGGGTGTGTGTGTGTGTGTGTGTGTGTGTGTGTGTGTGTGTGTGTGTGTGTGTGTGTGTGTGTGTGTGTGTGTGTGTGTGTGTGTGTGTGTGTGTGTGTGTGTGTGTGTGTGTGTGTGTGTGTGTGTGTGTGTGTGTGTGTGTGTGTGTTCAGAGCTTTAGTGAATACATTAAGGGGAATCAGAGGGACTTAATAGACTGTAATAGAGGCTTTAACAGTGTGCCTCACATCCAGTGTAGAAGGAGTGTGATATCAAGAGGGTGTTTTGGAGGCTATTTTGCTTGAGCGATTGCCCTTGATTGCTCGTGCTCGAAGTGCCTCATAACACACACGCACACACACACGCACACACACACACACACACACACACACACACACACACACACACACACACACACACACACACACACACACACACACACACACACACACACACACACACACACACACTTCCCCTGTTCACTTCCAAAAAACTAAAAAAAGGGAAGGAAAAAAACGAAAATGAGATGAGTTGGTTCATTTTCTTCAGTGTAGCGAAGGCAATAGCATCTTTGATGTGCTACTGTAATTTCGACAAGGTTTCCCCCCCTTCAGTGTCATTAATTTATTTATCTATTTATGTATTTTGGTCTACAAAAAATTATCATGGATGTTGTCTAGAGGGGCTTTAGCGAATACATTAGGAGCATCAGCACTTAATAGACTGTAATAGAGCAGGGATTCTTAACAATAGGGCTGCGGCCCAAAGCTGGGCGGTGCTCAGAATCGTGAGGGCAGCGGAAAAGTTTCAATCTCACACCAGAGGGCCGCGTGGGCCGTGCAAGATGCTGAAGATAGCGTGCGTCTTTTTAATCTAGCGCAGTTCTGTCGCTTAAATTACCACGCACCACTGTTTTTTATAGTGGAAGACGCAACGTCAAAGACAAGACGGCAATACACTCAACAGTACACGAATGGAGAATGAGAAATTACCAACTGGTGTGAAGTGTAATTTGCCGACGTCTTCTCTCCTCACGTTCAGTTACAAAATAAGCGATCGAGACGTTACTCAAAATGATTCTGTTTACTGAAAAAGCATACCAGTTATCATTGTGTACCCCAAAATACATTTATTTAAAGAATTTTGCATGATATTAGGCTACAAAGCTTTCCGTTTTTGGCACCCTGCCATATGGCTGAGGAATTTCTGTTCTCGCGTCGCATCTGCACATCACTAAGTAAAATTGTCTTGAATCAGCAGATTCATCACAAATCGCAAACAGAGCTGTCACAAATGTCAGAGAAGCATTCAAATGCATGAATGGCTCTGGCCTGATGCCCTGTGAGTGGATTGGGTTTATCATTGAATATAGAAGTGGGCTCAATTAATACAGTTTTTCCATTACAAAATGCATTAACTCATTGGCTGCCAGTCATTTTCAACAAAGAGACGATTTGCAGATTGATGATTACTGTCATCATGTTTCTGCTATAGTGATCTTGTCATATATTGTTCAATGCATTTTCTTTTGATAAAGTACTGATCATATATCCAACATTTCACAAGCCAATTGGAGTGGTGAAGGCTAGCTGGTCTGAAGCTAAACAATGCTTTCTCATGTGAGCTGAATGCATCTGACACAAGGCTAATCTGTTCCAAGAATCTGCAACCGCCCTGTCTTTTTTTGATGATACAGAAAGCTCATCATACTATACAGATCCATAAAAGTAACTGTAGAATGAGTTAAAACAGTTGACTTACCCAGGCTCCTTTATTTAGGCTAAGTTGTTAGCGATTTCGTGCTAGCTAACTAGCTAACTAACTAGCTAACTAACTCATATCCCGTGCAGAAGGTGTATGAGTTCAAGAGCGTGTTTTGCAGGCGATTTTGCTTGAGCGATTGGCCTCATTCGTGGGGGATTGCCTCTTCGTTTCTCCTCCTTATCCTGGGGGTTGACTCCATACCTGTCAACCATCCCTAATTTCCCGGGAAACTCCCTAATTTTGACTCATTTCCCGATTTCTTCCCGATTTGATATTTTTCCCGGAAATATCCCGGATTTTTCACATTATCAAAAAACACAGTCGGTCCAGTAATTATACCCACGGCCCTGTCAGTTAGCCCGACGAGCCATACCCCCTCTTGAAGAGAGAGACAGAGGGTGCTTATCAAGCTACCTGCCAGAAGATTGTATGCATGCCACCAAGAATTCAAGTTCCTTGAAATACGAGCTGTCACCCTCGAGCTCCGTAGCGCTTGTGCGCCCTGTCTTCTCCTCAGAAACCGTCAGTTCATGCAGTGCATAAAACAGCCACGGAACAGCGAATCATGCGATTAACCTAATCAAAACCTGTACCAGCACGAAGTTTTGCACGAACAGACAACTTAGGCTATACGACAAAACAACAAGAAGAAGCTCATTGCGCTCATCTCATTGTTTTGTTTTCATGTCATTGTTTTTCCACGCTGTTAAAGGTGTGCTGAGGGATTTTAGACAGGACTGTCTTTGCATGCGCGCTGTTGTGAAAAGCAGAGTAGAACGAACCGTCTCTGTCATCCCGTTGACTGTCGGAATTTGGCCTTTAGAAAATTTCCCGAATTTTAGCTTAAAATATCGGAATTTTCCCGGATTTTGGGAGCTCAAAGTTGACAGGTATGGTTGACTCTTCAGTGACACACACAACTCACCTCTTCATCATCATCATCATCACACGCACGCACCAGTGTTAATTTCGTCAACCATGACTATGACTAAAATATTTCGTCAAAGCCCTTTTTTGATTTTCGTCATTTAGACTAAGACTAAGACGAAATTGGGAAGGCAATGACTAAAATATGACTAAGACTAAAATTGATTTTCGTCATTGTGACTAAGACTAAGACTAAATTTTAAAAAGCTGACTAAATTAATACTGGTGTCAAATAAAATAGAGAAAAAGAGAACCAGTGTGTGAAGACGTTTCATTCTGCACAGTGTGATATATATTAAAAAGAGAAGCAGTGTGCGGAGAAGTTTATTCTGTACAGTCAATGATATATCTTAAAAAGAGAAGCAGTGTGTGGAGAAGTTCTATTATGTACAGGGTTGACTAAAATGACTAAAAACTGACTAAGACTAAAATTGATTTTCGTCATTTAGACTAAGACTAAGACTAAATTGGGAAGGCAATGACTAAAATATGACTAAGACTAAAATTGATTTTCGTCATTGTGAGTAAGACTACGACTAAATCCAAAAAAGCTGTCAAAATTAACACTGGCACGCACACACACACACAATTGCTTATGACCTTTTCACCCTTCCAACGTCCTGGCCATATTTGGCAGGCTATAGCCATTTAGCCATTCAGCAATGCCACAACGCCCATTCAGCTGACAAAAGTCTTCATTTTGGCTTGGCTATAATACATATACACAGTGTCACCTTCAGCAACAGGTTAGATATGAACATGTTAGGTAACATATAAAACTTTCACATGTCTGAAGTAAAAGAAAATCTAAAGTGTTGATGCTCCATAATCTTTTCCTTGTGGTAGAGATCGTTATTTGGATGCTGTGTGTGTGTGGACTCGTTTGTTTGTCTGTCTGCCTTTGTTTGTTTGGTTGTTTTTTTTGTTGGTTTGCTCGTTCAGACAGGTAATGGGACAGGCCATTATGTCTGTCTGCACACAGGTCAAGTTGTTGGATCGGATTACTATGCCACAGGCTACAGTATACTGTAAAAGGGAACAGCCACAGACCTATATTTGAAAATGACAGCACCTAATATCTGACAAAACACCAAAACATCTAAACAAATAAAACACTGAAACTTTCCAAAAACAAATGCTAATGCACACACACACACACACACACACACACACACACACACACATAGTGACTCACTTCTTTGCAATAGGTTGAGCTGTGGTGTTGCCCTCCTGGATGTATATTTCTGTCTATTCCTGACTATATTCAACAACCTCCTGTTGTGACCATCTTGCTGTCATGGTAATTGATATATAGGCGGCAGCACTATGAAGGCTAGTATCCAATTTGCATATAATCCACCCTAATGAATGATGAGATAGTGAGTGGGTGTCAAGGGACTGTGTGTGTGTGTGTGTGTGTGTGTGTGTGTGTGTGTGTGTGTGTGTGTGTGTGTGTGTGTGTGTGTGTGTGTGTGTGTGTGTGTGTGTGTGTGTGTGTGTGTGTGTGTGTGTGTGTGTGTGTGTGTGTGTGTGTGTGTGTGTGTGTGTGTGTGTGTGTGTGTGTGTGTGTGTGTGTGTGTGTGTGTGTGTGTGTGTGTGTGTATGTGTGTGTGTGCCAGATCCCTACGCACGTGCAGGAATTCAGTTTGATGGACGGCCAGCTGAACAATGCTCAGTAGGCAGAATTGAGTGCCAGGGAAGACAAATCAATTGCACACGCTCTCTATGGGAGGGAGATGAGGAGAGAGAGTGTAAGAGAGAAAGATAGACAGAAGGAGAGAAAGTAAAGCAAATCATATGCATGCACTCTTAAATTTAGATAGAGAAAGAGCTAGATGGACACAGAAAACGTATCACGGCACCCACATGCCATCTCTTTGACCTCTGTGCCACCCACGCTGTCAGATCACTTGACGTCCTCCACTGCACGTCTCTCCGCTTTGCTCCCCCCTTCCCCTCATTAGTGATCTGGCATAACACACACACACACACACACTCTGGCATAACACACGTTGCTGGCGTTTACAGGGAGGCAGGTCAGGCAGGGTAGCAGGCAAGCAGGCAAGCAGGGAGGGAGGGAGGCGTACATACATAACGCTGCGATCTCCAGTTAGCACGCCTCTCTGTTCTTTTGATGGCTGCATCGTTAAGTATTCATGAAATCGACTGTTGACGGAGGGAGGGAGTGCTGAGGAGCTGGTGTGGTGTGGACACATGCTGTTGTGGTGTGGAGAAATGCAGCATTGTTTAACATAAGGATTCTTGGAAGGTTACAATATTTGAGTTAACTTTGACTTCTTTGAGAACATTATCAAATAATTGCATTTTTGTAATAGTAATCACACACACACACACACACACACACACACACACACACACACACAGCTTATTGGAGTGTGATTAAAGGGGTATACCACTATTTTGGGGCTTAATACAGTTGGGGTTTATAAAGGTGGTTAAGTGTCTTATTTATCATGTTAAGCGTTGTCTTCCTTTAAGACAAGTTAAAAGAGGGAATATGTCGCTAAGCTAGTGAAAGTCAATGGATCCGTGTAGCATTGTAGCATGCTACACGGATCCATTGACTTTCACTAGCTTAGCGACATGCTCCCTTTTTTAACTTGTCTTAAAGCAAGACAACGGCTTACATGAAAAATAAGACACTTTACCACCTTTATAAGCCCTGGCCAACTATTTTAACTGTATTAAGCCCCAAAATAGTGGCATACACCTTTAATTAAAAAAAAAATGTCTGCGTTATTATTGGAAAGAAACTGAAGTGCTATATTCCAGGTATGAAATTGAAAAATCTGTTTTTGTGTTTACTGTATAGGTGCATCTGCTTGGGCTGCACATATGCTAGTTATGCTAAGTTGCCCCTGGCTTCCTTTGCACACGATTGACAGCTGTGGCACACGCGCGCGCACACACACACACACACACACACACACACACACACACACACACACACACACACACACACACACACACACACACACACACACACACACACACACACACACACACACACACACACACACACACACACACACACACACACACACACGCACGCACAGCTTAATGAAACCCGCAGAATGAGGCTCTCTGATTAATGTAATTGCCTTTGAGTGTGTGTGTGAAGCCAAGAGTCTGGAATAGTCTTTGTACAACTCTGTCATTTTCCACCACCCCCCAGCCCTCAGTAGGAGCAGTTAATTACCACCTTCCGGAACTCTCTGCAGCAGTCCTACGTCAGTATCACTTATTACAAGACGGCTCGTTTATCAAATGAAGGCACGAGGGGCGGCAGGGGAAATGATCCTCACCTGGACAAATTGTTCTTTTTAATATCCCACGCTGGAGAAAAGTAGCAATATAGTTCACCCACCTCTAAAGGCTAATAGACAAGGTGAGATGACTCAACAATGACTCCCAGGTGTACTGCATTAGTTTCTCCAACACTCTTCGCGCGACATGTTGCCTTTTGCCAATTAATGTTCCCACACAAGTCTTTCAGGGAGTTTACTTTTCAGTTGAATACAGTATGTATCCAGAGCTGTATCAAGGAAATGAAAAGGTCGACTGACCAGTGCACAAAAAGAACAATGATTAAATTGGAGAAATTACCACACTCTCAAATATTATTTCTTCCATTTTATTTCATTGTAAATTGATGTCATGACCAGGAGGGGCATGTGTTGGTTACAAGTCATAATCCAGCACTTTTAAAGATTTTTTTGGGTCCTTTTCAACCCCGTTGATGACAGGACAGCATGAGAGGTGGACAGGAAGCGAATGGGGAGAGAGACAGGGAGGGGTCGGCAAACGACTCAGATCGTGAATCGAACCTGGGGCAGCCGCTTAGCAGACCAGTGCCCCACCGTTAGGCCACGGCAGGGCCTAATCCAGCACGTTTAAGGTTGCTACACATAACAGTGACCCAGCTCTTCAGAATATTTGTAAGTGATCCAGTGCAGTGCAGTCAGAGATTCTTTAAGTATAGAGATATGCCAACATAATAGGTTTCTATGGGCACCTAACATGACCAGGTTCCGGTCTGCCTAAAGGGGCGTGTCATAATGCCCCCAGCATTGAAAAGAACAGTCCTCAGGTCTGCCTAGGTCAGCCCAAAAGGGGGATCCCCCCCCCCAATAATAGAACCCGGAAACAATGGGCCAATGGAACCTCTCTCTCTACTCTCTCTGGTGCAGTGGTGGCATGGGATAGTCTCCTGCCAAGAATCATAAAGCATTAGTATGGCCCCAGAAGTACTTATACAGTGTGTGTTGTAGGCTACATATAGGCTACTTCAGACTTGTGCCCTCATTACACTAATCATCTCCTACATTCTCATAAGGGACTGTAAATAACTGTAAATAACTGTAGAAGGGTCTGATATGTATCGCAATGTTTTTGGATGTTGTTTTCAGATAACTTTGAACTCTTTGCTATCATGACCTGGTTGGTTGAGAATCTTCACAGATAGGCCTATGTAATGCCAGTTTAATGTACTCCTCATCCAGTTCATATTCACACACACACACACACACACACACACGCACACACACACACACACACACACGCACACACACGCACACACACACACACACACACACACACACACACACACACACACACACACACTGTTTAGAGGACATAACGGGATGTAACAGCTAGATGCAGGTGAGAGATTGTGTGCCATCACACCTGTCAGTCGTGTCAGCGGAGGAGATGAGATGAGATGAGATGAGGAATATGACACTGCATAGGGTGGATGGGAAATGAATGTGTGACAGGAACACACAAGCATGTGACAGAGATGATGGCAGCATATGAGCAGCATATGAAAGAAACACTGACTTCGGGAGGACTTTGTTTCATGGGATGACTCGGAAGAAGTATGTGTGTGTGTGTCAGGGCTTGACACTGGCACCTGCGTGTGTGTTTTGCTGCTACTTCACATTATATTGCACTTAGCTAACACTTTTAATCCAAAGACATTTTCAGCACGTACATGGTATTGGTTACTGTAGCGAAGAGGAGTAGAGTTGCCCAGCTGGGACTCGAACCCAGACCTTCTGGGGTAGTAAACCAGGGCTCTGACCGCTACACCAAAGAGCCAGGCTCGTTGGCATGTTAGTCAGAACACACCCACAACCCTAGTGATGGTCACTCCATCACAGTTACAGTCCCTGGAGCAGTCTGGGGTTAGGTACCTTGCTCAAGGGCACTTCAGCCGTGGAGTGCAGTAGGGAATTGTAGAGCGGGTTTCAAACCGGCAGCCCTCTGATATAAAGCCCATGTCCTTAACCACTAGGCCACGGCTGGCCCACTGCACTGTACTGCTAACACTGTGCAGCCTTATTTTAGGTCAGTGGTTCTCAACCTTTTTTGAATAAACACCCCCTGGACCTCATCATGAGCATGTCAATGTCCCCTTGACCTCATCTAGGCTTCCCCTTGAAGCCTGCCAATGTCCCCCTTAGTATTAAAAAATATAATGGATTATTATATGGTGTGACGTCATCGGTCGAATGCTCCATTCATTTCAACGGGGCTCCCCAACGTTCGCACGTCTGTTATTTTTCGATAACGGACGGGTTGGTCTATAACAGACCGCTGTCAATGGCAACAAGACTTTTCACTGCTAAAGCGACTTTTCAACAAGACTCTAATCAGCTGCTGTGATGGACAACACCTGTTGTCCTGGCTACCTAGCTGTTGCCTAGCGGTGTTCCACTGTTTTGTTTTGCGCAGCAACAATCTTAACATTAAATAGGCCTAAAGAAATGTCCCCGCCATATGTGAATCATTTAAGTATATCCATATAATAAGCGGGTTAACTTTCGGCGAGTCGGTCGCTTTGTGGAATAGCAGCACTTCAGAGAGAACAAGACCCCTCCGCTCCGCGTCGGGGTCTAAAGATTCTCTCTGTCGTGCTGCTATTCCACGGTAGCGACCTTCTCGCCGAACGTTAACCCTTACTTAATGCCCCCTAATGGCAACTAAGCACTGCCCCCTCTCAGCTGTATCCTTCTCAATGCCCCCTAGGGCTCCCCAAGGAAACCCCTGCGGGGGCTGTAGAACCCCTGTTGAGAAACAGTATTTTAGGTCGTCTGACCTGATGATGATGATGATGATAATGATGACAGACAGTGGATACAACGGGATCTAGAAGTTTCCTGGACAATAGGAAAGGAGTATAATGAGATTTGTCAGTTGAAGCAATCTAGGCTATGAGGGAGCTCTACGTACTGGTTGTTAAGTAAGTTGCTACTGTCGTTTTAGATGAGCTGAAATCTGGAAATAGTCTGATTCTGAAAAATTAAAAAGGCTCATAGGGAAATCTGTTTTTTCTTTTTAAACTTTGCATCACAACATAAATACCTCGTTAGATAACTGAATAACATTGCTCTTCTATTCAGCGTTTCTTGTGGAGGTTGAGTCATGGCTGTCTCTATGACCCACAGATCCACAGATCAGCTATTCATCAGCATTTGGGCAGCAAGCTCCGGCACACCCACTGGCACCAAGGCAGCACACACACACACACACACACACACACACACACACACACACACACACACACACACACACACACACACACACACACACACACACACACACACACACACACACACACACACACAGGCGCACGGGTGTTGGGTCAGGTCAACCTTGCCTGCCTGCTTGGCTGCCTGCAGCTCCAAAGATGTGGGCCGGAGCGAGAACATTGACCTGAGGAGGAGGTGGACACCCACCCAACATGTGTCACACTCAACTCTCTCTCTGTCAGCTTGGAGAAGAGCAAGGGAGAGAGAGGTAGTAAGAGAGGAAGAGAGAGAGAGAGGGAGAGAGAGACAGAGAGAGAGGGAGTAAGAGAGGAAGATAGAGAGAGAGAGAGAGAGAGAGAGAGAGAGAGAGAGAGAGAGAGAGAGAGAGAGAGAGAGCAGGCGGGCAGAGAAGAGGGAATGACTGATCACTCAAGAAGATCTTGCCCAGTGGACGCCGAGTCTACTGCAGCAGCAGAAGTGAAGTTGAGAACCAAACTTTCTCTTTCTTTTCAACACACTAGAACAAGCAACCTAGAGTGCGTTGCAATATGCGACCTTGCCTCCTCCACTTGCTTGTGTCCTCGTACCTGGAAGTAATATGTCATGATGACATCACTGACAGCAGCATTAGGCCTATATTTCAATATCTTACAAAAGCTCAATTGTAGAGTCTTTTTCTCATTTGCAATTGGGATGGTGAATGAAAAACAGTCCCTCAAAAGTTGTTGTGGCTAGGCTGACAGCTGGGAAACTTTATCGTTTTCTCCACGGAGGAGGGGCCAGGAGGCGGGACGAGGAGACAAGCGCAAGTGGAGGAGGCAAGGTCACATATTGCAACGCACTCCTAGAGACAGCTCACAATCACTCCTTCAGGAAGTAGCGTTGCCATTGCCTGACACCTCCAGCATGCTGCAACATTATTGGCCAGCAGCTCTACTGTGCTGCAGTGCTATTGGCCATCACCTCTTAAGTCTCTTATTGGCAGTTCAACTCACTTCATTACTGACAACAGAGAAATTAGAATAGAGGAGGCGCTTCACTCTCATTGGTTCCCATTGTAGCCAGTAAGCTTTTGCAGTTCCCCTTGTGTGCCCACTAGGGGGCAAACGCGGGCAAGTGAAAACCCCATTGACATCCATTCAATTGCTTGCGAACACCAACTAGGCTACAGAATCACCGGTGAGTGAACCCCCTCTGACTGACTGGTATTGTGGGAAGTTCTTTTTTGTTTGATATGTCAGATTGTACTGTAAGTGCCCGACACCCTGACTGCCCTGCAGCGCTTTCCCCAAACCCTCGGCTCCAGCCCTGGAGGGCAGATAAGAGGGATTTATTTACCAAATCGCTGGATAATTAATTGGAGAACGTAAGGGGCTTTGGAATCCGGGTTTCTCTCAACAAACAAGTGCACACACACGCACGCACACACACGCACACGCAAGCATGCACACGTATACACGCACACTCACTCACTCTTGTCTTGTCTTGTCTTGTCTTGTCTTGTCTTGTCTTGTCTTGTCTTGTCTTGTCTTGTCTTGTCTTGTCTTGTCTTGTCTTGTCTTGTCTTGTCTTGTCTGTATTTTCTATATCTTTGTGTTGCCCCTCACTACCACTCACTGCCCCTCACTACTTCCTCCCCATCCATATTTTAACACACACACACACACACACACACACACACACACACACACACACACACACACACACACACACACACACACACACACACACACACACACACACATGCCCACACACACACACAATATCTCTCTACACCCCCACCCCCCATCTCTCGTTCCCCATTTCCCTCTCCGAGTCTCGGTTGACTTCTCTGTGCTAGCACCTGTGGCCTGTATTTGCTATGGAGGGATTAACGAGGAGCGCTAATGCCCCAAAATCCATGAAAGCCTCTAATTAGGCCTTTAAATTTGAAGACATGAGTAAACTTGGCTCTTTGCTTAATCATATCAAAATATTGTTTAACCAATAATGACTTATCAGCGTCACAATTTACCCAAATTGCACAATTGAAGCCATATGGGGCAACCATTTTACCCAGCATATGGTGTATGTTGTGCCAAAATACCACGTTTTCAGAGAGCTATATTCCTTTAAATACTATATTTCACATCAAAAGTCGATGTTCAGAGAAGCACAACATTCTGAAATGTATATTCAGCAGAGGCGATTCCTCTTTGAGTACAAGGGAGGCGCCGCCTCCTGTCCAAAATCACGGAGAAATAGTATGTAAACTAATGCTTTACACGACTTAATATCATTGCTATTTCAGACCCAGCTCCATAGATGCATGTGCTCAACTTAGAGATTAAACCAATCTGTAATAAGATCCCGAAGCTCGCACGAGTTTTTTTTTCCGCTCATGACAACGCAAGCGAGTCGAGTCTCAATGGACTTCAATGGCATGTGGGATTGTGCACTTTTTCAATGGCAAAATGCTAAACGGTCATTGGCTATTGCCGTGAAATTTTTTTAATTTTGAGACTGAGCCTCACTGGGAGTGAATGGAGAAGAGAGAGGAGGGGGGAGGGACCGGAGACTGGAGCTCCGACTTGTGATTGGGTGAACCCCGTGTCAGTAGGCTACAGTAGTTGATTTCATTTCGAAATGCGGATATGTTATTAATTTGACTGAGAAGTTTCGTCGTGATAACCAGTGGGGAAGCTATTCATTGCGTTGTACCCCAGTTTTGTGTACATATTCTTGTAAACCTAGTGTTGCGAATAAAGTCTTAATAGTGGCACGTCCTTATCCTTTTTAATCTCCCAATTCAAAAGTTGAGGTTGCCTACTTTTCGTTATTGCTAGCTTGCAAGAAAGCTAGAGAGCTATGCAAAATGAAATGCCAAGCATTGTGGATTAAATTCTGGCGAATTCCAGTCGTCCTTATGAGGAGAAAATGAATATCAAGGAGCAGAGCAGAGCACTGCCTAATATTGACTTGGTGAAAAAGGTAGGGAAGAACAAACTTTTCTTTTGAGCTTTCGTGGTGTCTGATCAACTGGTTAACTGCCAAGTCCCGTGAGTGGCGAGGCCTTTCCTACTGTGCTGTTAAGCCGTGCACCCAGTAATGAACAAAGACAACGAAGGCAAACTCAATCACATCATTATGTGGCGGAGGTAGGCCTAATGAATAATAATAATAATAAAAACATTTCCCTATGAATAGGCTACAAGGGGGATAATGATTAATGATTAACAAATTTGTTTCAACAAGAGTCCTTCAGTGTGTGAGGGCAGGCCATATGTGACAGGACCAATGTAAGGTGTGTGTCAAAATTGCCCCCCCCCCCCTTTTTTTTTTTGCGTTCTGGACATATTGTAATTGAACAGCCTCCCCTGTTTGACAGACTACCAGCCGCCACTGATATTCAGGTATTAGATGGCCTCTTCTATAAGGCCGGCTCCACACTAGAGCGTGGCGGAACGGAGGCGAGACGATTGAGGTCTTTCTGCTTAGTTCTGGCCAGTGTGTTCTACTCTTCCTTTCACACCACAGCATCGGCGTGCCAGGGCAGTCAAGTTCAAAATCCCCCCCCACAGCCTAGCGTGCTACTTTGCCATTCATTTGAATGGGACACCGCCGGTCGCTGCCGTCCAAATCCGCTCAAATTCTATTTTCCAAATGCAGCGTGGAGCAGAGCCGGCTCCCGCACCGCTGATGCCCGACTACCGCCGGTTAGTGTGGAAGGACAGATATGTGTCCATGTATTTTCGCCACCGCTGGTAGAAATCGATTCCGTCCCGCGACGCTTTACCGCTTTGGTGTGAAAGCGGCCTAAGTCACCCTAAGTACAAACTGTCACTACTTACCCCCACTCCCCTATTTGTCATCTTCGACATCCATACACACACTGTCTTC
>NC_085876.1:16641513-16671513 GCF_034702125.1 Engraulis encrasicolus | reverse complement strand
TCCTCCGCACCTGACTAAAGCAGGTCTGCAAGAATTCTACATAAAAGATGTCTGCAACAGCTCTAAGTAGGGACCAGGATAAAAGCATGATGTGGTTGTAAGTGAGGGCTGAGTGGTGATATACTATAGCTATAGGGACCAGTATAGAGCATGATGTGGTCGTAGTTGAGGACTGAGTGGTAATATGCAGACTTAGAAGAAGATGGTGGGAATAGTTTGAGTTTGAAAGAAGGAGACAGTTGTGGGAGTGTCTTCAAAAGCGAGAAGGTTTTGGTAGGTAAAATATCCTCAGTTCTTCACGTCATTTGATTGAGCTATAAGGCCACGTACCAGACACCACAACAATGATACACTCTGGCCATGGACATAACATACTCATTTGTTACATTTCTCTCCCTTTGTCACCAATTTTGGCTTCATGTCTTTATGTTCCCGTGGGGTTCAGTCATGGATTTCAAAACTGTTGTGCAACACTTACAACTGCAATCGCAAGCAATTATGCTGTAGCTGTGTAACCGCAACTTTTTTTTTTTAAGTCTAACTACCTCTTTTGTTATTTTCTCTGTAGCTTATTCTGTGAAGTGCACAAAACAATACAGAAAAGTGATCTTCAATTCTTTTGTTATTCATGCAGTTTGTTAAATTGGCCCTGTGTCTGGTTGAATGGATGTGTGGTTTTGATGAAGAACACATACTGTATTACTAAAACTAAATTAGTTCTAAATATTAATACAACTCTTTATATTTTTCTGTTATCGCAGTAGAATGAGCAATCATGTGTCTCTTTTCATCCTTTTGATTGCCTATGCAGAACACTAAAAGGGCCTCTGTGACTCAGCAATGAAGGTTTAATTAATTTCTTTTCATGTGGACTGAGGCGTAGTATCAGTATGGGCTGCAGTGTGTAGCTACTATAAATGTCTGTAAACACAACTGAGGCAAAATGTGGACCACACAGACAAACATACAGTAGTAGAACATAACCAGATTAAAAATCAGTTACTTGGTATGATTGTAGTATTATAACACAGGATGTCTGATGTGCTCCACATAAACCCACACACGCAATCACCCACATGCGCAATCTCTCTCTCTCTCTCTCTCTCTCTCTCTCTCTCTCTCTCTCTCTCTCTCTCTCTCTCTCTCTCTCTCTCTCTCTCTCTCTCTCTCTCTCTCTCTCTCTCTCTCCATTTTAGGTCTAGGTTAATGTACCATGAAGTGTAATGTCCACTTGAAGCGTAACGGAGAGCCTCAGAGCTTTTACAACCACCAGGAGCAGATATCATAACATACAGAGCTAGGTCATTAAAACCATTGATCATCATACGCTTAACAGATGTACATTACGCAGGCTATAAACTTCGTTACTCGTTTTCTTGCTCTACTGTCCAACTCTCCTCTCTCTCTCTCTCTCTCTCTCTCTCTCTCTCTCTCTCTCTCTCTCTCTCTCTCTCTCTCTCTCTCTCTGTCTTGCTTCTTTCCATATTTTGTACCATTCATCATTTGCCTCTCTTCCTCATGAGTTATTTTGTTTTCGTTTGCTTGTCTCCCAAACACATTTAGCTGATCTGAACAACTAGAGATTTGAAATAGTGTCAATTCAACCCATTACACCGACTTCTCTTCTCTTCTCTTCTCTTCTCTTCTCTTCTCTTCTCTTCTCTTCTCTTCTCTTCTCTTCTCTGTTAGATAGCAGCCCATTAAAGCATTTCTGCATGGGCCCATTATCACGGTTAGCTAGCAAAACCACTATAGTGCTGCAATTACCTGAGCAGTTTGTCACACACACACACACACACACACACACACACACACACACACACACACACACACACACACACACACACACACACACACACACACACACACACACACACACACACACACACACACACACACACACACACACACACACACACACACACATTATCCAAACAGTCAAAGTTACTGTTTAGTCACAGCTTCAAAAAAGCAGTACAAAGAAGAAGGCCATGACACTTTGTGTTTCAGTGATCCTGCTTTCTGAATTAAGTGTGTTCATGTCTACGTGTGTTGGTATGTATGTGTATGTGTGTGCATGTATGTGCGTGTGTGTGTGTGTGTGTGTGTGTGTGTGTGTGTGTGTGTGTGTGTGTGTGTGTGTGTGTGTGTGTGTGTGTGTGTGTGTGTGTGTGTGTGTGTGTGTGTGTGTGTGCGTGCGTGAGCACTGCGCCAAGATGCCTTGTGAGCTTTTGTTTGTTTGGGATGAAAAGAATGACTATTGCCACTGCAATGAAAATTGAGTACACACACAGACAAACACACACACACACACACACACACACACACACACACACACACACACACACACACACACACACACACACACACACACACACACACACATACACACACACTATGTTTGCGTGGTCTACAGATCTGTGGACTGTCAAAAAGAAGGGCCAAGCAATTCACAAAATTTTGCTCAATATCTTGCATCATTGGAAGCCTCTTCATATGGAAACGCAGGTGCCACCTTTATCCTTAGGAGATTATGAACAGAAGATTCGTGCTGTATAGGACTCCTTTTAAACCAAATTTGGATTGTGCCATAATAAATGTATATCTGTCAATCCAAATAAAGAAGTAAAATGTGTGTGTGTGTCTCTGTGTGTGCGTGTGCGTGTGCGTGTTTATGAATAAGACAGTATGCCAGACAATAGTACAATTCTCTTCACAATAATGACAGCTGTCGTCATTGAGAAAATGCAATCACTTGAAACATGTCATGCATGAACAAACATGACTCTAACATGCAGATTTTTAAGAATTATGGGCCGCTTCTCATCAAGAGATAAATGCAATAAAAGGAGTTTGTTTCTCTGTTATATTACTACAGTACACAACCTACCAACCAACCGGCAACCAACATCATCACAGCTTGCATTGACAAACACATTTTAGTCATTTTTCACTGTGTTCTTATCTACCTAGCTGTCCACAGCTTTGTCACATAATAAAAAAGATTCCAAAACTTGAACTGAGCTACTGATTACTAAAAGATTACTAAATTGTTGTGTCCTATGTCTAAACTTTTCCTCTGTGTTTTTTGTGTTTGTTTGTAAAGCGTCCTGTGTTCTTTATAACCTTCTCCCTCCTGGTTTTTGTGTGTGTATTTTCAGACAAGGTGCCTCGGTTCTCCAGGCAGGGAGACGTGGAGGTGAACGCTGGTCAGAACGCCTCCTTCCAGTGTGTTGCTACGGGCCGTGCCATGGACACAGACTCCTTCTACCTGGAGGTCAGTGCGATAGATTTTTAATATTTCATAAACTTACTTTGAAGTCCTTTCTGCCAAAGGTACTCTTCACAGGTGCATAGGGATCGCAAGTCCACTTTATTTCTGAAAAGTCTTAAGTTACGCATGATGTGTGGGTGTCCCAAAGGGACAATTGTCGTGACGATTGAGGATCTTCATGGTAATGCCATGTAATATTACTGTGTAATAAATAGAGATGCACCGGATCCTGATTTTTGGGATCCTGCCGGATACCGGATCCACTGCTTAAGATCCTGCCGGATCCGGAACCGGATACCGGATCCCATGAAAGGGTTGAAACACATAGCCTACTCGCACACGTGGGCCCTTTTTATTACGTTGGCTCAAACCATTTTTTAAGATTCATTGGCTTACTGCCACACTGCCTTCAACGGCCGCTTCCAAAGGGCTTTCACTCCATGCAGCGATTCGTGTTGTGAAAGACTGACTGAAAAGCCTAGGCTACGTAAAAAGTAGAGTTGCCCCAGATCCTGATTTTTAGGTACCTGCCGAATACCGGATCCACTGCTTAAGATCCTGCCAGATCCGGATCCTGTGAAAAACCCTATTATCCTGCCGGATCCGGAACCGGATCTTGGATCCTGTGCATCTCTAGTAATAAAATAAAATCATCATGATAGCAGAGCATAACATTGTGTTTTTTTTGCCTATTGATATTATTTTGTACTGTTGACCTAAAGGCTGTTGATTATCAAACCAAATAGCAATTCACAGCTGCACTGTAGGTACTGTATAGTGTTTGAACATCACTTAAGAAAACTCTGGATTGTTTTGAGAGAGACCCAGCATATCGGCGCTCTTAGTGTAGATTACGTAGTAGTGCCATCAATGTTTAATGTGGGTGGGAAGCAGGAAGCATAAAGCAAACAGTCATATGTCAGGAGGGAAGTTGCCTACCCACCTGACTACAGTATGTCACTAACGAGCCACCCAACCACTGGCTCAAAACCCACCTACAGTGCTTGCTCTGACAGCACAAGGGTGTTTGTATAAACACTCTCAGAAATAAAGGTACAGAACTCGTCGCTGTGGCAATACCCTCGAGGGAAGTACCATTGCGTCGCTTGATTGGTACCCCAAAAAAGACGTGCGTTTAGTGTCTTGCAATGTGCATCTGTCACCTCTTTTTTGAGGTACCACCCAAGCAACGCAATGGTACTCCCCTTGAGAGTACTGCCACAGTGACGAGTTCTGTACCTTTATTTCTGAGAGTCAGACTGCCTTAAATCTTCTCTTGTGGTGGTTCGTGTGTCAGGAAAACGCATCACTGTGTGTTTTATATCCATATGACCCCATAAAACAATGTGGGGGAAATACACCATGGAACATTTGTTGCTCCGTTACTCTTCAAATGAGCCGGCTTTGATCGCCTCACACATCCAGTGACAGCTAGTGCAAACATCTCAGGCATGGGATCTGTTGACGTACACGCACACACTCACTCACTCACTCTCTCACTTTATGTGTTGAATGCTAATGTGAGTGCAGAGAGAGAGAGAGAGAGAGAGAGAGAGAGAGAGAGAGAGAGAGAGAGAGAGAGAGAGAGAGAATTGGGAGATGGAAAGAAGTGAGCAGGATGAACGATAAAAAAGGAGAGAGACAGAGAGCAGATGAGAGACGAGATTTGGGAGGGGAGGTAGAAATCAAATAGAAAGGAAAGAGATTGAACAGCAGCATGTTTTGTCTTAGTGCATATCACAACCATCACTTACAGACTGACTCTATGCCCTTGAAGCCTCTCAGTGCTTTTATAAATGGAAGTCTGACAAAAAAGGGAATGAAAAAGATAGAGAAAGAAAGAGACAGAGAAAGTGGCTTTCAATAACTTGTATTAAAGGGTTAGAAGTTATGCTTAGGTCACAACATTGACAAAAACTGCTTAGTAGTATCCTTTTACAGTTGGAAGTTAGAAAAACACTCACCTACGTAGGTCCACCAACAGATGCACTTAAAATAGTGGGGTCGTAATAGGCTCAGTCATTTCAAATTGATGTTAAAGTTTGGTTTTCACTTCCAAGTTGAAGTTTAGGGTCTATAGAACAATTTGAGTTCGAGTGTCAAACACACAGATAACAAAATGGCCTGCGGGGGGCGCTCTAAAATATATAAACTGCTATAACTTTTGATTAGTTAAACCAAATTTAACATTGGAGGTATGTATGGATTCAGCAAGAAGAGGAGAAACCGGTGGGCTAAATAGTTGGTTATCAGATTAAAGACACACTATGTAATAAACACACTTTTAGCCAATGGACAGCTAAATCCGGCTTTTTAAAGATAAAGGGTGGAAATGCCCTCCAAGTTGCAATGAAACATAATTTATTGTTACAAGTTATTGTAAATAAAGCCTGGGTTATCACTTAACTTGATTTGTTCAGAATATCCTTGAAGCACACAGATACTTAGGATACATAAACACAAATATAGCTGCATAAAGCCTATGCGATATTTAGGACCCAACTTGCAACTTTGAGTTTATGAATTTAGGATCATGAGTACCAGCTTTTTTCAATCAAGCCATCATTTTATTCACAACTTAAACACTTTATATCTGGAAGAAAGTGAATCAATAATAATAATGATGATGATGATGATGATGATGATGATGATGATGATGATGATGATGATAAATACTATGAGGAACAACAGTTTTTCCAGCATTCAAAAAACAAATAGAAGACCATAGGGCTAACATTTATTCCAATACTCCACTCTACAATGACTATGACAGAGAACAGATGTAAAAAACAGTCAGTGATCAGTCTTAGAAATTGTATGTGCACTTGCACAGACGTCTGCACTTTAACTCTGCCTTCATGCACTTGCACCGAGATCTGGCAGGTCTATTTGTACAAGTACTAGTACAGCTGCACTTCACCTCTAGTTGGAAAACATATTTGGCAACTGCATTGCTTTGGTAGTGTAGTCCAAATCTGGGAACTGTTCATTTGTTACCAGATTGGTAGGCATTTCTGGCAAATGCAGATAATAAGAACGGTTTTCATTCCTGTCAACTACGCTGGTAACAAATGGACAGTTCCCAGAGCAGATGATTGTGTCTACCATGTATGAAATAGTCTTATAGTATTATTTAGTATGCTTGCCAAAGGCCTCTGCTTGCCCCCAGCAAGCATACTAATTGTTCTCCAACAGTTTATTTAGTATGCTTGCGGGAAAGCATATTAATTGTTCATCAACAGTTTATTATTATTCTACATTTTTCCATTCACCTCGGCATATGGGAATCGCCATTCATTAGTACGGCGGCTTTGAATCGTTGCAGCGTTCGAGATAGAGACACGGTTCGAGTGCCAAAACGAACGGCTCGAAAAGGTCTCATGGTGAGTATTTTTTCGCTGGCCTACCCCCTTTCATTCGTTCACCAGACTTGTTTTCTTTCTGTTGTTGTTTCTCTCTGTTTTTCCCCCTCATTGAAATGAATGGTAGAATGGTCAAGATGATAATGTCACAAACTGTGGCAGTTACAGTGAGAGGTGACCTGTCCTGGGTTTTTTGTATCAACTAGGTAAAGGCATTGTCAGAGAGGTATTGGCTCTGAATACAAACTGTGTGAAGATCATAAGACAACTCTTAAAAATGTTTCAAAGAGAGCAGTTTTAAAATCCCTATGATGTGACCCCATTCACTTACAAAAAATGTGTGAACAGCTCAGCGCATAGGCCTGAATATGTCAATTTTTTTACTGAACCATTTGGCCAAGAAAAGTGATCTCAGCTTTGACATGAAGAGCAGGTTTGTGCCATTTGTGTGTCAATATCATCTGACAACTTGCAAAACTTTTGGAGATATGACAGCGTAAAAATAAGGCTGCACATAGGCTATTACTCAGCTATTGACTGCCAAACTGTCACCTTTATAATCTTCAGTCATACACACACACACACACACACATGCAGCCTTGTAGAACTTTAGACCTCTGCTGTCAGTAAGTGGCAGTGGCCTACTGGGTAGGGTGTTGGTCTGTCAGAGGGTTGCAGGTTCGAATTCCACCCTTACCTCTCCCTACCCACCCATTGCTGAAAGGCACCTGAAGCATCTCCATACATGCACGCACACGCACACACGCACACACACACACACACACACACACACACACACACACACACACACACACACACACACACACACACACACACACACACACACACACACACACACACCTCTCTCTCTCACACAGAGACACACACACACACACCTCTATCTCTTTCCCTCGTGTTTCTGTGTGTGTATACAACAGCTCTGTGTGTGTGTGTGTGCATAATCCGCAAGCATACCAATAGCATTGTCTCTCCGGAAATGCAGTCTTATTATTATTATTGATTCATTTTCTTCCAGATATAACGTTTTTTTTTTGTGATTTTATGTGTGAATAGAATATGGCTTCATCGAAAAAAGTTGATACTTGTGATCCTAAATTCATAAACTCAAAGTTGCAAGTTGGGTCCTAAATATCACATAGGCTTTATGCAGCCATATTTGCGTATAGGTATCCTAGGTATCTTTGTGCTTCAGGGATATTCTGAACAAATCAAGATGAATGATATACCAGGCTTAATTTACAATAACTTGTAACAATAAATGATGTTTCATTGCAACTTGGAGGGCATTTCCACCCTTTATCTTAAAAAAACCCTGAATTTTGCTGTCCATGGGCTACAAGTGTGTTTATGACATAGTGTGCCTTTAATCTGGAAACCAAATACTTAGCTCACCAGCTCCTCCTCTTAATGCTGAATCCATGCATACCTCATATGTTAAATTTGGTCAAGCTAATAAAAAGTTATAGCAGTTTATATATTTTAGAGCGCCCCCCGCAGGCCATTTTGTTATCTGTGTGTTTGACACTCGAACCCAAATTGTTCTATAGACCCTAAACTTCAACTTAGGAGTGAAAACCAAACTTTAACACAAATTTGAAATGACTGAGAAAAAATGCACATGCCTACGACTCCACTTAAAACAGTTGTAGATGAGAGTAGCCTACTTCAAATAATGCACTGTATGCAAATGAGAATGTAACACAATTATATTCAAGCCCAAGGATACATTAGCAATATCAACGCGTAGATAAATAAATATTGTCTATGGTATTTAGAGCAGCAAATCAGAGTGCACAACAGAGTGGTTTTGCATCATCCTTGAACCTGAACCTGGTGATGCTGTGTTGTTTTGTGAAGTCTTTGAGGTTCATCATCATCTGGGAAGTTTCTGATATGCACGTATTCCGTGTTAGCCTTACACGCTCCATTTGTAACCACAGAAGAGAAACGTGTATTTAAAAGTCTGCCACCATTGCCCTCCTACCTGCTGATGTTCTGTATTCTGGGCCTGGTGATGATCTGTGTTCAGTGTTCTGGGCCTGCTGATGTTTTGTGTTCTGGGCCTGCTGATGTTCTGTGTTCTGGACCTGGTGATGTTCTGTATTCTGGGATCTGGGCATGGTGATGTTCTGTGTTCAGTGTTCTGTGCCTGGTGATGTTCTGTGTTCTGAACCTGGTGATGTTCTGTGTTCTGGGCCTGGTGATGTTCTGTGTTCAGTGTTCTGGGCCTGCTGATGTTCTATGTTCTGAACCTGGTGATGTTCCGTGTTCTGTGTTCTGAACCTGGTGATGCTCTGTGTTCTGGGCCTGCTGATGTTCTATGTTCTGAACCTGGTGATGTTCTGTGTTCTGGGCCTGGTGATGTTCTGTGTTCTGGGCCTGGTGATGTTCTGTGTTCTGGGCCTGGTGATGTTCTGTGTTCTGTGCCTGGTGATGTTCCGTGTTATTTTGTGAAGCCTTTGAGGTTCATTATCATCTGGGAAGTTTCTGATATGCACGTATGTCGTGTTAGCTTTACACACTCAATTTGTAACCACAGAAGAGAAATGTGTATTTAAAAATCAGCCACCATGACCCTCCTACCTGTATATGACAGGATTATGTTTGCACACTTGGCAGGGGGGCATAATGGGGGGGTGGATCATGGCACACTATTGAACTGAGAACAGAGGCCAGGAGACAGAAGGAATCAGCAAGAAAGGGAATGGACGCTTTACAGAGGGGGAGAGAGAGTAAGAGATGGACTGACATTGAGATGGAGAGAGAAGAACAAAGAGTGTGAGAAGACTAAGGGAATTTTCACACCCCTTTAAATGAACCGAACTCTGTCCTCTTTAAGTGGACCAAAAAGTGAACCTGCAGAAAAAGGACTCTTTCCTGTACTGTTTTTGTTCTGTTTCTGTTTATATTGTGTATTATAACAAGAAGCGGCTGCTCTTTCTGGTCTCATTAGGGTTTTATGGTGTGACAGTCCTCTTTTTGGTCACACCTGGTCCTCTAAAGCTCTCCGTAAGTGATTACATCTCACTGTAAAAAAAAATACCAGCTGCCTCAGAATTCTTTATCAGAATCAGAATCCTGAAGAAAGAGATTACTTACTGTAAGTTATGTGAAGCTTTGAACTGCAATTGAACTTACAATAAAGATTTAAATTAACTTGGAATTCTGAGGCAGCTGGTAAACTTAAAATTTCAAGTTAAACCATGTTGTTTCCATTGCAGTGTGTAGGAGAATCACTGATATCATTTTTTACAGTAAGTTTAACTTGTCAGGACTCATAAGTGAACTGCACTTAGACTACGTCAATAAAGGTGTCAGTTTGGTGCACTTCCAAGGGGCCTGGGTGCAACTTAGAGTGTTCAAATACAGTATGTGCAGAAAATCCCTACGCAGTCACAGGTCTGAGTTCACTTATCGTAATGGCTGAAAGGGACCAGCTGTGAGAACTCCCTAATTGATGTCCATGCTTTGATCCTCAGCAGCTTTACATCAGACTCTCTCCATGGACTGACAGATGGGCTTTGTGTTTTTGCGTTGCTATTTTTATCACCATTCTTGCACCATAATCATACGGTCGACTAGCCACTGCCCATGCCCAAAAAGAAACTTGTTTTCACAAGGCCTCCATTTAATTAAACCCCCTTCCTCCCATAGTGGCCAGATGCATTCTGGGTATGAGGGATCTGAATGGGTTGGCATTCACCTCCAGCCATTGTAATTTGTCATGGGATAAGCCTGTGTGTGTGTGTGTGTGTGTGTGTGTGTGTGTGTGTGTGTGTGTGTGTGTGTGCGTGTGCGTGTGTGTGCGCGTGTGTGCGTGCATACTTGTGTGCCTATGTTTTTGTGACTTTGCGTTTGTGTTTGCCACTGTGTGTCTGTAATTACTCATGGATATTAGGGGTGGGTATTGGCAAAGGGTTCACGATTCGATGCGCATCACGATACACATGCCACGATGCGATTCTATCACGATGCATTGCGATTCATGTACTACTGTGATGCATTGCGATATTTACTTCAGTAAATGTGTAAAATACACCTTATTTGTCAGTTGCTGTGTAGCTTTCTTAAGTCAGTTCATTCTATTTAAGCATTCTATCATCTGGGAGAGAGCTTACATCACAACAGAAATATTACCTATTCTCTACTGAACAAAATAACCCGTGGCAAATCGAATTTTATTGTCATCAAATAATCAATTGTCATGAATCCATGCAGTATATTGAGAAAATAAGTATCACGATACCTTGTCATGAATCGATGCATTGTATCGTGAGAGTAAGTATCGCGATGCATCGATATGACGATTATTTTGCACACCCCTAATGGATATGCAGGCAATAACAAAGTAGCCGGTTAGTGCCTAACAGATTGGGGAAACAGACAGGAAGAGAGAGACAGACAGGGAGAGAGACAGACAGGAAGAGAGAGACAGACCAAATGATGCATGTCGCGGCAATATCAGATTAAACTGCTGATTGCCAGACTGCCGATTGGCATCTCATTGCGTTTCTGATTGAGAGGCTTTAGTGACAAGTGAATTAAATGCTCATTCACACACACACACACACACACACACACACACACACACACACACACACACACACACACACACACACACACACACACACACACACACACACACACACACACACACACACACACACACACACACACACACACACACACACACACACACACACACACACTCAGGCCGGCTGTCTGCAGGTGTGTATCAGTGTAATATCTGTTTCCCCATTGGTCAGATTATAGTAAAAGCCTACAGAGGAAAACCAACCAATGCTCATTTTGAACTTCTTTAAAAATAGGTACATAACTCAAATATGCATGCACACAGAGTACACGCAGGCAAAGACACACATTACCCAATGTTGTCTAACACTTGTCTAAAACCAAGATTTGTGAAGGTGGATGCGCGCAGTGCGCAGCGTCCCAGGTGTACTAAACTTTGTATTAGTTTTTGCTGCTACTAAGTATTGTACCCGAAACACAATTTCGTTGCCTTTTTGACAATGACAATAAACTCTTGATTGATTGATTGATTGATTGACATGCATGCATATGAACGCACACACGCGCACATACCTCATTGGTAACATAAATGACGACACACACAAACACACACATATAGAGTTTATGCTGTGACTAAGCTCACACGGACATATAGAGTGAAGGTGTGCCTAAGCCTTCTACAGGAAGCTTGCTTGCTTCAGCCACATAAGTACATGGGCAACATGAAGGCAATTATCACCTGAGCTTGTCCAGACACAATCTCAGGGTGGCAGCACCCTCAAATTGAGCCACAAGGAAACCAGGCTCCTCTCCTCTCTTTTTCACTGCCTCCTCTCTCTTTTCATCCTCTCCTTTCCTCTCCTCTGCTTTGCTTTCCTCTACTCTCTTCTTCTCCACACTCCTATTTTCTCCTCTCTTATCCCCTTCCTTTTCCTCTCCTCTCTGCAATGCTTCCCTCTGCTCTCCTCTTCTCCGTACTCCCCTTCCCTTTCCTCTCCTCTCTGCTCCTCTGCTCTCCTGTCTTCTCCCCTTTCGGAGATTTAAAGAGAGGGACACGGTGCTTGTGATGCCCTAGCAAGCCGCAGATCCAATTTGTTTGGTGCACACGCTTTTCAAACATCATACCCTCTCCCTGCACACGGGGGTAGAGACACACGCATGTACACATTTACACACACACACACACGCGCACACACACACACACAGCACACAGCAGAAGAGAGTGCACTGTCATATTATGTAGGATAGAGTTACATCCTCCTACTGCAGATGTCCAATACTGTGGGCTTAGCACAGGACAGTTACCTTCCTGACAGTTTACATAATATCCTCATGGATGTGCTCACACACTCGCCATGGACTTAGGAGTCTGGTAGAGGTATCCTAGTGTGTGTGTGTGTGTGTGTGTGTGTGTGTGTGTGTGTGTGTGTGTGTGTGTGTGTGTGTGTGTGTGTGTGTGTGTGTGTGTGTGTGTGTGTGTGTGTGTGTGTGATTGTGTGTATGTGCGTGTGTGCGTGCGTGCGTGCTTGTGTGTGTGTGCTTGCTTGCGTGTGTGCAGGCGTGTGTTTGTTTTCATGCGTGTGATGGTACAAGTCGCTTTCAGCATGTTGCGATGAGAGTGTAGAAGTGTATGTGTTCTTGTCTCAAATGATTCATATTGTACCAACTGAGGCCAGGATTTGTATTGTTGGTTAAGTGCTGGGAAAAGTGCATCTCTGAATGGAACATCATTATATATAGACCTGTGTAAACCCACACAATGTGCTGCAGAGGCGTGAGTGTGTGTGTGCAATTGTGTCCGTGCACGTGTCTGTGGGTGTTTGTGTGTGTTTGAGTGATTCTCTAATTCGCCTACACTTTTAAGTCCGTGGATTTTATTTGGCAATTCCACTAACTATTAACTGCATCCAATGATGTTTTGGACATTAGAAAACATTTATCTTTCATATAATACAGAAAGTGTAGACATAGCATTATTTCCCTCAGCAAGAATGAATATTTAATACTGGTTTTGGGCGTTTTCATGCCGTCCTGTTTTCCAAATGTCAGATTCAGTCTTCATATTAGCATGTAAAGAAACTTGTTTTGCCCAAGACGATTGCAAATGTTGATTCACAGTAATCATCACAATATGACAAAACTGTCAGAAAGACCACTGTCCTTTCCATTATACATGAAATTTGCCATTTTGTGTGTGTCCACGAAAACTGTGTTAACCGTGTCACGGTCTGAAACCTCCTCCATAAATCAGTAATGGTTTGGTCTTAGGCCATACGAATAACATCACGTGATGTCATAACCTCTTTGGCAGGATAGGGGAAGACTTTTTGGTAAATTTTGAGCTCCATCCTTCCATAATTTAATCCATTCTTTTTCATGTTCTCATAGCGGGAAAATTGCCTGTCAACTGTGTTATCAACATATTCATAAGAATCTGAATTAGAAATCACATGTAGAAAAACACAGATAAAGCATACAGATACATGAATTGATTTAGGTGTTGTGGTGGAACTTCTGAGGTCCTCAGTTAGCACAACACCATAAAAATGGCTGAAATGTCAACGGTGTTACCGTCAATGGTGTTACAATTAAGTATGACAGTCAGGGTTGCCAGATGAGGCTGATGATTTCCAGCCAAAAAAATGATCAAAATCCGCCCTAAAAACCCGCCCAATTCTATTGATTTATATGGCAGTGGGAAGGTTTTTCTGATAGATGCCATTTTTACCCGCACACGGCCATCCTAGACAGCCCAATTGGGCGGGAACCAGCCCAATGTGGCAACACTGATGACAGTTGAGGAGGACAGACAAACAAACAAAATAATTTGTGTTCTAGGGAGATGGGTTTGTCTGCTCTGTTTTTTCTCCTAAAAAAGTGCCGACTTGTTCCCCTGCACTGTTGACCGTAACACAGTTGAGTAACACGGTTGACTGTTTTGAAAGTGTTTTTTGCGCTATTGATCCCTTATGTGTTGGAAAAATCCTATGAACATACACTAGGGATTATCTCTGGAGAAGGAAGTCTTGTGTAAGGAGGGTGACTATATTCAAATCAGACGTTACAGGGATTTATGATGAAAAATGTGTCAGTCTGTATCACAGTGACTCATAAAATCCTACTTATGAAGCTCAACAATCACATTTTCTATATCAGTTGCACAGATTAATGACAACATTACTGCTAAGGGACATAAGCACTTTCAAACATATATTGTTTCAACTCTGTAGTATTTTTATATATGTTTGAAATGACATAGTATTTGTCCATAACACTGTTGACAAAATAATTAAGCAAATGTTCACTTTCATTAGAGTATTTATCAAATGATTTAAGATTAAGCTTGGCAATTTGTTTGTTTGGAAACTTAAATATATACACTATGTAAACATCAAGGTCATTTAGTTGAAAAAAAATACTGATAATTGACATTTTGCTTTTGCCAAAAGCGTAGGGGAATCGTAGAATCACTCGTGTGTGTGCGTGCGTGCGTGTATGCGTGCGAGTGCGAGTGTGCGTGTGCGTGCGTGTGTGTGTTTTCTCTCCCTCGTCATACTTCCACACTTGACAGATCAGAGCAAGTGTGCAGTCTGCAGTGAAGATGTTTTTTGTTTGTAAATATGAGGCAGAATATTAAAGTTATCATTTAATTTCAATGGGGTTAATTAAGGTGCATGTTCTCCATTATCTCTGGACTTTTATTTCTTTTTTATCATCTCTGTTTCACACCTTTTGTCTCCATCTGTTCTTCTCTTTCTTTTTTAATATACCCATCTCTACTGCTCAATATCTCTCTCTCTCTCTCTCTCTGCTGCTCTATATCTCTATCCCAATGTCTCTGCTATTTTCTCTCTTGCTTCTGTCTCTTCCCCTTTCTCTTCATTTCTCTCTCTCTCTCTCTCTTCTTTTGTCTATTTCACACTTCTTCTTTCTGTCTCTGTCTGCATCTCTCCTCCAGATGCCCAATCTGGCTGAGAACCTGTTCACTGTCTGTGTGTGTGTGTGTGTGTGTGTCAGTATGGAACTAGAACAAGGCCAGAAAGTTTGTATGTCCAGAAATAAAATTCAGATGTGAAGAATCATTTTACATATGTGCCAGATACAATGTATTTGTGGAAAAACATCTTGCATCTGCAGGTTAATTTTGTAGATCTGCACACATATTTTGCGTCTCCTAAAATATAAAAACGTACGTGTATAAATGTTTTGTAGTTGTGTGGCAGTAGGAGTGTGTACAAATGTGAATCTGTTTTGCCATGCTGTGCGAACCTCTTCCTGCTCGGAGCTGCAAGCACACAAGTGTGGATCGCTTTTACAAGTGTACGAATTTTGGCCCTCTTTTGACGGGGGGTGGGGTCATAGGGTGAGAGCCAATCAAAACATCGCTTACTGCCAACCAATCAGGCTTCACCAGGACTGACTGAAAACAACGTGAATCTAACCACAGCACAGGCAGGCCGCAGAAGGACGCAATCTCTCTTTCTTGTGAAGACCGATATGGAGGAGTCACACACAATCAGGTGCGAAGTTTGCCGAAAGGTTTGCCCCCTCTGTCCCTTTATGAAGTCCAGTATTGGCAACATAATTATCTGTGGCTTACTACTAGTGCTTTTAGCTTCTTTGGCATTGTGTCTGTCGCACACATACCCAGCAACAGGGTCCTGACGCCTCCTGTGTGTGTCCAAGCACCTTTAAACTGTATGCTTGGAAAGTTGTTAGCCTATGCATTAGGTAGTTTTCAAACAAGCTCCAATCTTTTGAAACCGGACTAGTCATAGAAGAGACCCCCAGACGTCATTGATACTGACATGGGGGGAGGCTACAATTGCTTCAGCTAGCACTTCCATAGATAATTGCATGTATTGCCTTGCCGAGTTGGTCAAGCCATAGGCCCTACCAATGTCATGCAGCTTCTGGAAGGAACCACTGTTAAACAAGAACAACAAGAAAACCCAATGTTCAGTACTCTGTAGCCTACTATGGCAATGGAATTCACGTCATGGCTTGTGGCAAATTGCACAGCCTAGTTTGCTGCTCCATGCTCAGCCAACATTTTAATTTCTAATTTTCAATAGCAAGCTTGTTCAATACATTCTGTAGCCTACAGCAGGGGTGGGGAACCTGTGTCTGTTTTATCCAGCCCCCGACATGAGTTTAATGTTATGCCGCTTCACATGAAATATAACACATTTTGTAAAGGACTCTTACCAATTACGTTTGCAATAGAGTTTAGTTATATATAAGGGGCGGGCTTAGAGAAGGTGGGGTCGGGGGAAATCCTGGTTCGTGTTCATAATGAGGCCCTTGGAGGACTTCAACGGGCCTTTGAATGAAAAAAAAAAGTTCCCGTCCCTGCTATATAGTGACTGTAGTTCATCAAACAGTGCGCTCAGGGGTGAAATAGTGTCAATCCCCTAACTACAACACATTCCCCTCCCCCACGTATGTGTTTATAGAGGACCATGAAAACAATGGGGGAAAAAATCAGAGCCAATTGATGAACCTCTGCTTTTTTCTTTAACACCATGAACTCTGTTTTTTGGACGACCCACCTTAGCTCCAGTCCACGTTGTTCTTGGGTTGGGCATATCAGTCAAAACTTACAGATAATGTTATCCTACTGCTACTATACAATGTATACCATTCAAAGAGGGGAAACCGTGAGACCTTTAACAAATGGCTCGTGTTGAGTTAAAACAAAATAAAACAAAACAAAAAATAAGGAGCAAACACTCAATGTTTAATTTCAATTTTGTATGACATTCAAATAGGGAAAAGTCCTTTGCGTAAGAATGTTTAACAGAATTAATTGTTTTTAAAACAAAATGCAAGGAGTCACAACTCAAGCTATCATCCATTCATTCAATCATTTAAAAATAAAATGTATACATACTGTTGCATAAAATTGTGATTTGAAAAGTCATGTTATTAAAATAAATGCAAGGCAAGGCATCTTGAACATTTGCACATGTTGCATTATTAAGGCACACAATAACTTGACATTTTGTGTTGATTTAGAGGAGAGTAGCCAGCGCTAGTTCTGCTAGTAAGATTCGAATGCCACATGTGCATTTTGCAGAGCCAATCAGCAACCACCACTTCCCTTTATAGTGACATGTCTAACTCTTGCTGTTGCAGGTTCGGTGGTTAAAAATCTCCTCCTCCATCCCCACCAGCACCAGGTTGGTCCAGTCTACCTGTCTGCGGGGTTAAAGGTCCGCTTCCTGCTGCACAGCTACATCAGGCTCTACTGGCGCAAGAAGACCCGGGCTGATGATTGGACCTACGCCAAAGACTGTCTACCTTCTGTTAAATGCATAGTCAATTATCTTCTCATTAAATCACACTTAACCAATTCCTCTCTCTCTGAGTCTTAAGGGCTGAAATATACTTACTTCCTATTTTATTCACCAAAGTCACCAATCCCTTGTGATACTATAGTAGGGTGTAAATGTGCTACTTATAATTTGAAAAATGGAAAAAGGTCGCACCATGCATAGGTTTCTTTATTACAATGAGGAAGGCAGAACGCCGAAACGCGTCTGCGTAATAAAGAAACCTATGCATGATGCAACCTTTTTTCATTTTTCAGTTTTACAATATTTTAGTCAGCACCCTTAAAAGAAGAGAAAAATTGTTGGGTGAAGCCTGCTCCAGCCTTTATGAACTTTACTTATAATTTGGCCTGCTCTGATTTCTCTTGTTACTCTGAAGTGTTAAGACACCTATTGATAGTACGTGGTCAGAAGTAGTAACTTAAACACACACACAAACCAGATACTTCAAAAACATTGAGACAACACCATGGGAAAGGATGTGGGGGATGCCATGTTGTCCCTTGTTATAAGTAGTTAAATCTTGCACTGTGGTCGGCCGGGAGTATGCATGAGGCACAGCAGACTTGTAGTTTGTGCGGTTCCACCGATTCAGTGATGCAGCTGGAGAGCTGGTTGGTCCAAAACCTGGAGAACAGAATAAGATTTTAGTAAGTTATGTGTATCACAATAACTTAAATATTCCAGTAGATCAGTTGTTTCTGAAATACCCCAACCAAGACCCTCTGGCACCAACAGCCATGTCATGTTGAAAGTAATTTAAATCATTTTTCTTCCCCATTCTGATGCTCGGTTTGAACTCAGGTGATTTCAACTATGTGTACTTGCCTAAATTCACAGAGTTGCCACCATGTCATTGGCAGATCAGAAATTTCTGACAATGAACAGTTAGAAATATATAAAATATAAAAGTTTTAATATAGAACTTAGTTTTATGTTGTCTGTTAAACAGATATTGCATTGAACATAGTCTGTGCATATTGTGGAGATATATTTTGTGTTTATTGAAGTATTTTTCAAAATGTTACTTTTCAAAAGGGCTTTGGCATTAACACGTCTCGATGAGTTATGAGGAATATACAATGCTCAGCAATAATGAGCAAACAAATTGACAATTTCGATGGGTGAGGACAAAGACAATGAAGGTGTATGGAGAAGCTTACCACTGATGTGTTTACTGCCTTGCCATAGCTCAGCTTGGAGGTCAGCACGGTCATTCGACAGCAACTGAAAGTGGGGGAGAGATTACATTACATTACATTTAGCTGACGCTTTTAACCAAAGCAACTGACAGTTAAAGGTTAGGTTGAGAAATATAGTTTAGACAACTTCCACTGTGCTCCGTTAAGGTTAAGGTCAGGAGAGTTTATATCAGCTGTATTTAAAAACAGACGATCACTTTACAATACAGATAACTTGTGATCGGTTGTCTTGAGATTTGTTTGTGCACACGAGTCTGTGTACAGAAGTGTAGACCACGTACATCCTTTCGTTTTCACTTAAAAATCAAATGAAAGTGAATGGGCATAACATAACTGCATGATAGCACAATATGTAGAATATGTATAGGTCACTGTCACACAGATGAAAGTACTCTTATTGCCATATTCTTGGGCAAGTAGGCTTAAAGGACCAGTTCAGTCAATTTCAATATGCTGTTGTATTGCTCACGCTACCCTTGACTTGTCAGTACTCGGTGATGCCACGAGATATGATTATTATCCGAGATGAGCTTTTCTAATGGGGGCAGCGTTTGTTTACATTAAAAAAAAAATTTTGCATAGGACTACTCCAAACATTTCCCCGAAAGGTACCGCTGTTTGCTAGTTGTCTGCTGATGTTGTATAACCTTTCGGATGTTTTTGGGTGTTGGGAATAAATAAAAATGTTTTTTTGACATGTAAACAAAGCACTGCCCCCATTACAATGACCAAGATTTCGGAAGAAGAAAAAAAACCCTCAGGTACTGACAAGTCCAAGGTAGTGTGAGCATTACAACTGCATGTTAAAAAAATTGACTGAACTGGTCCTTTAAACGTGCTGTGCTATGTTAATGGCAATAATTAATTTTATTTTGCTCAGCATTTGGTTAATTTCAATAGAATACTTTGGCACCACTTCTGATAACAGCAGATTAGTCTATGGTTTCTATGTCAAATGTGTTCTTATTTGGAATGCGTTGTGCACACTGCTTATAGCCGCCTGTAACGTGCTTCTACAGGGAAGGAAAGGCAACTTGCAGCCTGTTTAGGACATGTAGAGTAAGAATAATAGCGATGATCAGGACAAGATACAGCGGATTGAATTGCTTTACTTTATCTGACTCCCTTTACACGAATGGGATGGCTAAATAGGCTATACATTTACTGAGGTCCCTACAAATGCTATAGAACTAGAATTAGAGGTGGCTGCATTCACACACGATTGTGAAAAATATGTTTCTAAATGTTATTCGGAACCCGTAACCCAACAAAAACACATAGTTGTGAAGTTAATGAACGTATATTGCCATCGGCTTCGTCTTCTGGCTCGGTGTTGTGTTGTTGTAACAGAGCATGTCCACACAGGAGCTGCACCATCATCACCATTTACTGGGTACACAGAAAACATACAGCAGTCATTTGCTGGGGATGAATGTTTCTGTTGTCAGGGAGTTAACAAATACATATAACTTGATATGATGAATAAGTTATTTGCGGAAAGTTGTGGCCACTGAGGGGTAACGCTAAGAATGCACACTTGAAGATGTTCAAGTGGTTCTTGGGGATTTATTATAATAAAAAATCAGTAATTACATGTAATCTATATGCATGTGTGTGGTTTTATGAAAGTGAAACAGAAATGACAAAGGAAGAATGACTCCTAAATACTGAATGTGAAATTAGCATGGATCCAAGTATGGTATACGGGCTACGGTATATTGGTTATCGTGACACCCCTACATACCTGTAGTCGCTCGGGGTTGTCGGGCAGCTGCTGCTCCTGGTAGTCCTCTGTGTAGTGTGCGGTCAGCAGGTCGTCCGACACCGCCATGCAGCCACCTGCCGTGTTGCGGCCAAAGGTCATCGGGGCCTGTCATCAAGGGAAACGATTGGCGGGGGATGAGCATGATAGGGCAATGCTATATTCAGTCAAACATAACCACATGCACGATAGGACCCTCCGTAGACGGCAAGGGGTGGGTGATTAACATGAGCTGAAACTTTAAAGAGGTAATTTTTCCGGACCATCTTACAGGAGGTAAAACTCGCGGTGAAGTTTACCCGCCATACTCAGCTATCTTTACCGAACTGGCAATAATATTCCTATGAGTTCAACTACAAACTGTCGCTCTCGTCACGCTAATTGCCTCTAGCCTCGCTTTTGTCTCAATACAACTTCGACTCAATACAAAGCCAATTACTTCCATTGCTCGCCTTGCTTATGTTGCAATTTTGAAAAATTTAGTTGAACATAAAGCATTGATAGTCCTACACAAACTGAAAACCCCCATGTTTTAAGGCACAATACATGAATTGCTTGTCATTCTGAAGTTATGAGGAGGAAATGATCACAGTATGTAATTACATGTTATTGGTTCAGCAATTCACTTTGACTACAGCTTTGAAATTAGGTGTTAGGCAACAAAGTGTGCCTCTGTGGCAACATCAGCAGACTTGGAGAGGTCAAAAAAGCTCACAGTGTCATGGTGTACAGTATGGTTATCTGGTACGGTACAGTATTTTTTTTTCAAGCTGTAATGATTATTGTCAGCACTTTTTAACGTGGCTGATTACCGGTTATCGTGACACCCCTTGTAGAATCAGATTGTCGTAGGCAGGGTTCACGTTAGCCGGCTGTGTCCGGACATTGGCCGTTTTGCATCATGAATGTCCGGCAAAATAAAATGTGACCGGCCAAAATGTCAGACAAAAAATGACTAAAATTAATCAGTAAATAATATTAGCTCATTTTAAACACTGAATGTTACACAAAACACCAGTGATATGAAACTGAACAAAGACGAAAATAGTTATGAATAGCCTATGTAAATGAACGTGTAATAGTCTAAACATCACGCAATAGTGTTGCTTGCGCTCTCGTCCCCCACGGCGTTCTCCCCAATCAAGTTGCTTCCCTTTCACTTGACTCACACAGCTGGCTGATGTCAAGGAACAATTCAGGTTTTTTTTTTTATTTTAACAGTAAACACAAAGGGCATTGCGCTTGCAAAACCGTTTCATGAAAGAGAGCGCGCTTTTGCTCCCCATGCATACAAGCAGCTGGCTCTTTAACACCAGCCAACTGGCCCAATGCAAATGAATCTTAAGTTTTGCTGGTAGAAAAGACCAATTTACTAGCCACTTTGACCTATTAGGGAGTGTGTGTTTGGCTATATGAGGGAAGGTCCGTTAGATATTCTAAATGTCCGGTATTCTGCAATGCAGCCGGCCACTTGTCCGGCCAGTAAGAATTCTAGCATGATCTAGCGTCAATCACATCTCACCATGGCTGAAGTGCCCTTGAGCAAGGCACCTAACTTCACATTGCTCCAGGGTTTGTAACATTTTCCTGGACAAAAATGTCTGCCAATAGTGATACAGTATAATGGAATGCAATAATACACACTGTCCCTACCTTCAGAAACAGCATGTCATCCGCATCCATGGCCTCCTCTATGGTGCTGATGGCGTTCATTAGGGAGGCCATGTCACCAGACAGTTTGTCCACGGTGTCCTTCATCTTGCGGCTTTTCTGGTCCTCCTACTCCTTCAGGACGATCACATAGGAACTGGTGGATCTTCTCAAACTCCGCTTTCACCAGACGCTCCGCGTGCTAGGACTGCTTCTGCTCACACAAGACACATGATTTTACACAATCATCTTAGTAGTTGACATATTCATATACTTGTGACTTCACAAATACTGGGAATACTTGTGCATGTAGTGTACAATGACAATGTAACAAAGCCTTTAAAAAATACCTTACCAGAAAGTTTCTCATGCACACCAGAAACGTTGTGCCTACCAGAAACTACAATCTCAGGTGCGCAGGGGAAAGTGACGCGCACATGTGAACCAGAACATTTTCAGGCGGGCATAAGAAAGTTTCTGGTGTGCACGAGAAACCCTATGTTTATTTTTTTAACTCATTCATGTCAGTAGAATGTATAACTTAATGCATGATTTGACGCTGTGTCTTTCCATTACAAAGAACCTAACTCTCTCATCATTTAAAGCCCTCAGCTTATCGTTGAAGGACCTCAGTAAAAAAAAACACGCATCATCATCATGAGAAAACATACAGTGATACAGTGTAGACTCAAAACTGAAGCGCTGTCTTGGAAATGGTCAACATTGAGAAGACGACAGCCGTACACTTTGATGTCTTCCTGATATTTCATTAAAACCAACCAGCTTTAACGTGAAGGCAGATGGTTCAAAATTATAATGTTCATAAGTATATAAAAAAACATGCTCTCTCTCTCTCTCTCTCTCATTACGGTCCTCCGCGGCCTCCTTTGTGGAGCAGGTGACATGATCTTCGTGCTCCTCTCTCACACACTGCTCACACACCAGTTCCTGGTCCTGGTCTCACTGTTCACATCGCGCCCAAGCGCGGGGGTTGAGAGCTGCGGATACGCACATCACAGATGCCTTGTGTCTTTTGTGTGTGTTAACAAAGTGCAAAAAAGGAGTGATGACATGGAGGTCCACTATAGTATATATTTTTGGTACTGCTGGTGCACCATGCGCAAACACAAAAAAGTCAATTCGAGTCATTCAGTTTGAGAGCAACACATCAAAATACTAGAAGTAGGCCTACTAGCATCTACTCCGCCTCGGCCAGGTTTCAGCAGCGAATGGGGCAATCTTGTATTCAGAGCTGCCCCCTCAAATGAGTGTGTTGACCACCATAGAACACTTTCTCGGCCTACACACGAAATTCGAATGGACACGCTATAAAATGTGTATATATCATCCAACTTAATCAGTTATGCACCTGGCAAGTTGACAAGTCCTGACAACATATTCTTGAAATGTGTTGGTCTGCATGTGACACCACCGCAGTAGGCATAATGCCTGATTTGCTAACCCATAAGCAAATCAGGAGAAAAGCAAGAACTAATATAGACAACTACGCTGCCTCTGCGTTACTGGTGCAGAACTAGACAGCTAGCGAACAGTTCAAGAGAAGGCAAGCTGAAGTGTAATTTTGTCCTTTTATTTTCTTTCTTTCATTTCCTTACTGACTTTTCTCTTGCACTTTCACTTTGTACACTTGCACTTCCAATCTCAATACATCTCTTAACACTTCTCTTTACTGTAAAACTGTTAACAGAAAACGAAATAAACATACAACAGTTTCACTTACTTCAACATTTCCACGACACACAAATCTACAAGCAACCCAGCGATCTATTTTCAGTCAACACAACGTGACCTAGCTTAGCTCAGTAGAATCTGACTAGCCAAACTTTACAGGAAAGTGAACATCACTTCTTGAGGCAAATAGATAGAAATATACATCAAAATATCAATGCAATTTCGTTACAAACAACATCCATCACAAAATTATTACTTACAGACTAATATTGTCCAAGGCTCAAGTGTGAAAATATATAAATTGCGGGAGAGATGAAGTCTGTGTGTCTTAACGACAGAAAACACTTGAAAACACTGGAAACTAACCAGGAAGTAGATTTGCGCTGAAGGCGCAGTACCGCGAGAAAGTCCACTAGGTGGCGGTATTCACCATAAGATTTACGTGGGAGAAACTAAACTCGGGCATGGAATTAAATGGAAGGCAGAACAACAATTTTGGAACAAGCACATTGGAAACACGGTCTTTTCCGGACATCAGCTACTCTTAAATTTTCTGAAGGGACAGGTTGACGTAGCAATGGTGCGTGCCCACAGACGTGTACTAGCACTACAACATTATCAAACCCAAGTGTTTGATGATCACATCGTCATGACTCACCTACATTGATGGAGGTTGCAAATATGACATAACTTTCCTCCTGGCAAACTAACCACGTCATTTAATCCTTTCGATTGATAATGGTTGGCATTGTTGTATGGTCTTTCAATGTTTGAACTCCCTCAGGTCAATCAAAATAATAAAACAGCTTTTGTGAATGGTTTGGAGACCAATTGACTTACACAACGGGAGACAATGTGAGGAAGTACAAAACCTCACGGGTAGGTTATTCCATTTTCCCGAACAGACCACAAAAAAACAGAGACGAAAAACCTCCGGGAAAACCTGGACGTGCGGCAACACCGCTCAGAGAAATATGCATTTAGTTCTAGTTCTAGCCTGACCAATGATACAGTATGTAGACCTCCTTGAGCCTGACTTAATAGCTAGATACCAAATGCCCCATTACAAGTTCAAAATAGCCAACCAAAACGGCAAGGTTTCCCCTCATAATCGACTAAATAATGATAAAAACATCCATTATACACATATATTAACGCATTATGAATACAAGTAGGCTGATACAATAATAACCATCCAGATAAAATAGCTGCAGATAAAACAGTAACACACTTTGGGGTAAACAAAATAGGCCTGCCTACCTACCTCTGCCATTGAAATTACACAAAGTTTAAACAACTCCTGCCAAATAATACACCGTAGCCTAACACATGCAGACATCAAACAATTAAGTTTACTCACGTTTCTTCGCACACAAGACACAACATTAGAGATAAGAATACCCATCTGTCTGGTTCTAACACTAGCTAACATTAAATGGCTACCTAGCTAACAAATAAGGTATCCGTCATCGAAGCTAGCTAACACACAGAGAACATGTCATATTGAATGACAGCGATCATACAACCCAAGTTAAGAAGAACTCGTGGATACTAGAGTTAGTTATTAGTCTAGTTCTACTAAAATGTCAACCTGGCACCTTAGTCAGACCATTGAGAGTGCGAATCAGACCCTGTCTGAGAGTGAAGAATCTTTCTTCTCTGGCTCAACAGCCACGCTAGCAGAGATTCTAGGAATAGTTAGGCTATGTTATCTCTCTGGCGCTAGCATTTCAAGCTAGGCGGATCCGATCGATTAGCTATCTCGTTCTATGCTAGCGGGCTGACAAGCATCGTACCCTCATACAATGATATTGATACATGAACGATCCAAATACAAATTAGTACACACCGGGGTACACAGAAAACATACAGCCGTCATTTGCTGGGGGGGTTGCCTCTGTCTGGCTATATCGAAAAGGCTTCATGCTAATGTGTACAACAACAGTACACAACCCATCAAGTAGACATAGTCACCTGCATCATGAAAAGCGGCCTACTAGCTCTACCTCTCTGCTACTACTACTAGAGCTACAGAAATTGGAGACACAATCTGAGCACAAACAACATACAGGTACAAACAACGTGCAGTTCGGTCTCAGTAGAAAAAAAAAAACAATAAACCACTCACCTTTGTCTGCGTCATCCACAACCTGTTGGTGCTCCGTCGAAATCGTCAGCCTGCAGAAACCTAATAACTAGCACTCCAAGTTATATTTATGTATCGGTAGTTATTACAGCTCCGTCGTTAGAGTTGCATTATTACTGGACTGTGTCGTGTGAACGCACGAGTGAGTGGGCCTGTTCTCGCTGCACACACAGAGGCCTTGATCCCGCTGTCAAGCCATGCCTCTGATTGGTCCCATGGAAAGCGATAACTTGCCAATAAGCGGTATTTTGATTGGCTTCCACCCTCTGACCCCACCCCCCATCAAAAGAGGGCCAAAATTCGTAAACTTGTAAAAGCGATCCACACTTGTGTGCTTGCTGCTCCGAGCAGGAAGAGGTTTGCACAGCATGGCAAAACAGATTCACATTTGTACACACTCCTACTGCCACACAACTACAAAACATTTATACAGGTACGTTTTATATTTTAGGAGATGCAAAATATGTGTGCAGATCTACAAAATTAACCTGCAGATGCAAGATGTTTTTCCACAAATACATTGTATCTGGCACATATGTGAAATTATTCTTCACATCTGAATGTTATTTCTGGACATACAATCTTTATGGCCTTGTTCTAGTTCCATAGTGTGTGTGTGTGTGTGTGTGTGTGTGTGTGTGTGTGTGCGTGCGTGCGTGCGTGCGTGCGTGCGTGCGTGCGTGCGTGCGTGCGTGCGTGTTTGTGTGTAGTGGCTTTTGTGGTGTCTATTCAATTTCTCTTAAGTTTGCCTATGACATGCACTGACATATTTGGCAGCAAGCGTTGCTGTCTGCCGTTGTTGTCCCAGTAAGACCTATAATAATTTTTCTGTGTACAGATCCAGGAATCGTGGGATTACTTGGTTTAATGTGTTAAAGTGTGCTTCTCTAATTTTTGAGTATTTGTCGCATTGAAGAAGGAAGCGCACCTCTGTCTCGACCTCACCTGCAGTGAGCACATATCCTTTGCTCTCTAGGCAGCCATGATTTTCATCGTTTGCCTTTTTCTAGAGCAAGGTTGTGGTCACAAGGTTGTGGTCTCTCTCTCTCTCTCTCTCTCTCTCTCTCTCTCTCTCTCTCTCTCTCTCTCTCTCACACACTCACACACACACACACACACACACACACACACACACACACACACACACACACACACTCTCTCTCTCTCTCTCTCTCTCTGGAGCAGGTAGACAGGGCATTTACAACTGTAGGCTGTCTGTAATGGTGCATTGATTTAAAAGTAGTGACGGCCCTGATGTAGCCGTTGTCTGTGGGGTGGCTAAATAGTAATGTACTGTTCTCTGCTCTTCCTCCCTGTTCCCTCAGAGGCGTAACAGGGTCCTGATCGAGCTGGTTTCTGTGGGGTGGCTAAATAGTAATATACAGTTCTCTGTTGTTGACTAAATAGTAATATACTGTTCTCTGTTGTTGACTAAATAGTAATATACTGTTCTCTGTTGTTGACTAAATAGTAATATACTGTTCTCTGCTCTCCCTCTCTGTTCCCCAGAGGCGTAACGGGGCCCTGATGGAGCCGGCGTCGGTGGGTTGGCGTCAGGGCCACTGGGTGGCTAAATTGTAATATGTATACTGTCCTCTTCTCCCCCTTTAGAGGCGTAACGGGGCCCTGGGTGGCTAAATTGTAATGTGTATACTGTCCTCTTCTCCCCCTTTAGAGGCGCAACGGTGCCCTGATGGAGCCGGCGTCGGTGGGTTGGCGTCAGGGCCGCTGGGTGGCGCTGTTCCAGGTGGAGGCGGCCCAGAGGGGCGAGCAGGACCTCTACCGCTGCATCACGCAGTCACCACGCGGGGCCGCCGTCTCCAACTTCGGGGAGCTCATCGTTAGAGGTGAGAGAGCACGCACATGATGTACACAAATGCAGTATGCACACACACACAAACACACACACACACACAAACACACACACACACACACACACACACACACACACACACACACACACACACACACACACACACACACACACACACACACACACACACACACACACACACACACACACACACACACACACACGTACACACACATGTACACATTCACACACACACATACACATACAGTATAGAAAAGAAAAACTCTAACAGACTCCCCAGACAATGCTGTTGCAAACTAGATAATTAATTGCCCATGACCACTACAGGCGGAGGCAAGACGCCATACTGTAGCTCCATCACTTTGTTGGCTTGATTAGTGTCTGATTGGCCCAGCGGAGGCACATATCTACAGAAATAGCATGAATTAGACACCCAATCATCAATTCATGAAAAGATGAGGAATCTGAAGCTGTTTCGATTTGAGTGGCTCTTCTGTCTCCTGCTTTGATTAAAAGACTTCGCAGCTCCACTGTCAAATGTAACAGGTCCCGCCGTGCCATGGCTCTAAAATAATGATTATCCAAACCATAAAGGGCTCCTGTTTCCAACTCTTCCTCTCTTCCTTCTCCTTTCCTTTGTCTTGTTTTCGTGTGTTTGAAGGCCCTGCAGCAGTCTCGCGTCACTTCACCATTCACTTTGAAAAAGCCAGGAGTATAATTTGACTCTGTGGTTAGAAAAAAGATTAAAGCGAAATGTATCTGGTGGACGTGTTAGTATCGCTCATCATTACATTATATTTCACATCGGCTCCGATAGCACTGCAGAGCACTCCCTTACGACACAATTCCGACCTCCAAACCCAATTTCACACGAACATAGCATGGATAGTTAATGGGCGGCTCCCACAAAATACAACTCGTCTCTAATCGCTAGCCGACATCTGCGAATGTCCATGGACTTAGGCGCCGGTGTACGGGGTTGTATTGACAACAATGGAATCGAACTTTGGCAGAGTAGTGCTCCGCACTTTGTCGGAGCCGATGTACGGAGGCCCTTAGCTGACTTAATAACAGAGTAGTATCCTGGAACTAGCAACATGGACTTCAAACATTTTGTATTTGGAAAGACGATCCAAATATTAGTTTGTGATGTCAGATGTCAGATTCTCATCTCTTTACTGAAATTGGCTGAAATGAAGTGAATATAGTGGCCAGAATAAAAAAAATAAAAAATAGCCACAAAAGACTATCTCTGGGCCTCTATGCTTTATTCAGCTGTCGACCTCGGTTATTGTCATGCATTGTTTTTTTTTGTTTTTCAGTATTTGTAATGACATGCATTTTTTATTTTCATAATGCGCTGAATTTCTGACTTAGAAGATAAAACATAGCCTCAATACAATACAAATACATATGGCCTCAATACAATACAAAGTTTCAATTCAATTCTTGGCCCACAAAATAGTTTTTTGCCCATTTTAGGTTCAAACATTCAACAAGCAAACATACAAACAACAAGTTATTCAAAGGCTGAGGCCAATGACATCAATGCTTTGCATTGCCTTACCCTCTTGTTAGCGTACCTGACCTAGTGCCCCCTAACCTGGTTCTCATTGTAAATTGCTTAGCTCTGGAAAGGTGTGTGTGTGTTCAAAACAGCTCGAACCTGATTGGAGAATTCACGTGGCTTTTTTGACTCACATACTACTTCAACCACTGACTTGAATGTACCCCGCCCCGCAATTATGATTGACCAGGTTGTGAAATATCTGATTCCTTCGGGCTCGTCTAAGATTTCCAGATCCAAGTGCGAGCTCACGAAGTTTATCAAAGATGCACGAAGCACGAAGGGTCGGCGTGAGAACCAGGCTAAGTGCCCCCACCCTGTATATCAATGTTTACCTTAACTTTTGTCTAAGCTCAGTATTCTTCCCTCCCTAGTGCCCCCCACCCCCATCGCGCCTCCGCAGCTGTTGCGTGCCGGCCCCACCTACCTCATCATCCAGCTCAACATCAACTCCATCGTGGGCGACGGGCCGGTGTTCCGGCGCGAAGTCGAGTACCGCGCCAGCCACTCCCCCTGGACGGAGACGCACAGCGTGGGATCGCTCACCTACAAGGTCTGGCACCTGGAGCCCGACACGGAGTACCGCATCAGCGTTCTGCTGTCCCGACCCGGGGAGGGGGGA
>NC_085876.1:16624013-16639013 GCF_034702125.1 Engraulis encrasicolus | reverse complement strand
GAGCCTCTGGGATACAACCTGACACGCTGCCACACCTACACACTCTCCCTCTGCTACAGGTATGCTGTGTGTGTGTGTGTGTGTGTGTGTGTGTGTGTGTGTGTGTGTGTGTGTGTGTGTGTGTGTGTGTGTGTGTGTGTGTGTGTGTGTGTGTGTGTGTGTGTGTGTGTGTGTGTGTGTGTGTGTGTGTGTGTGTGTGTGTGTGTGTGTGTGCGAGCGTGCATGTGTCTGTGTGTGTGTGTGTGTGTGTGTGTGTGTGTGTGTGTGTGTGTGTGTGTGTGTGTGTGTGTGTGTGTGTGGTGTATGCTGTTGTATACCATATTTTGTTTGGTTTATATGCTGGTCCTCTTCCCTCTTCAACTCCTCTCTCCTCTACTCTACTCAACTTTTCTCTCAACAACTCCTCTCTTCTACTACTACTCTACTCTACTACTACTAGTCTACTACTACTCTACTCCTCTTCTCTATTCTATTCTCTCCTCAACTCTCCTCTCATCTCCTCTCCTTTAAGCTAGATTTATGCTTCGGACGCATAGAATCTGCGTCCGTCCGTTTTCTGTCTATGCGAGTCCACGCCCCCCTCTCAGAGGCTCTGCGCCCGTCGTCGAGCGCCTCCAAAAAATTCTAACTATCCGTCGGACGGACGCGGAGTACGCAGACAAAAAGGCGCTATGATTGGTCGTCTCGCTACTTCCTTGTTCTGTTCTTGTGGCAGCGCAATGCCAGTAGTTTGCGAGAGCAGAGCTGTATTCTGTTAAAAACTTTATTAATGCCTTGTTTGTAAATGTGTGTAAATACACGAAGCTACAAGCTAAGTAACAAACAATGCATCAGTTGAACACTCGTGGCACAATGCCTGCGGTTTTACTACCGTTCCTCCACCGAATGTAAACACACATCGGCAGAATCAACTGTCTTCACATGCTTGCATTTTCTGCTCGTGAAAACAGACTGGGTATGTCAAATAATGATACCAGTGCATTGCCTTTGCAATTTGTGTGAAAATACCTAGCTGACCGCGATAGAAAGCAACATTGCTTAATAATGACCGCAGTGCTTACAATGTAGTGAAAGTAGTCTAATCGCGCAATTTCAAATGTGGCTCGCGACGAGACCTCGGACCTCGCAGAACTCGCAGATGCATGAATACAATGTTGGTTCGTGGCCACTCCCACGCGAGTTTTGACGAGCGCAGTTGCAGAAGTCTAATCTGACCTTTACTCTACTCTACTGTTCTACTCTACTCCTCTACTCTACTCTCTCCTCAACTCTTCTCTACTCTACTCTACTATTGTATTCTACTATACTCTACTCCTCTTGTCTACTCTACTTTCTCCACAACTTCTCTCTGCTCTACTCTCTCCTCAACTCTTCTCTACTCTCTTCCCTCCTCTACTCCTCTCTACTCTACTCTCTCCTCAAATCTTTGCTACTCTACTCTACTCTCTATTCTACTTTACTCTCTCCTCTATTCTCTATTTTACTCTTCCCTACTCTCATCTCTTCTCTGATCTTCTCTTTAGCTACTCCGTGCCAGCAGGGGTCCTCATCACCAGCTCTGGTACCCTGAACGCCGGGGTGGTTGGTGCAGTGGGTCTAAGTGGCAGCCCTGTGGCCAGCAATGCTAATGGCAACGGCGTTGGCCTGGGAGGGACAAACAGCACGGTAAGCGAGTGTGTGGAGCTGGAGAGGAACACGTCCCACCATACGCTGAGGGAGCTGCCGCCGTTTCGCACCGTCAACGTTCACCTGGTGCTGGCCAATCCGGAGGGGAGGAAGGACGGCCGAGAGGTCACCTTTCAGACAGAGGAGGACAGTGAGTGGACACACACACACACACACACACACACGCACGCACACACACACACACACACACACACACACACACACACACACACACACACACACACACACACACACACACACACACACACACACACACACACTGTTAGGGCAGAGACGTCACCTGTCAGACAGAGGAGGACAGTGACACGCACACGCACACGCACACGCACACGCACATGCACATGCACACGCACACGCACACGCACACACACACACACACACACACACACACACACACACTGCTGGTTAGGCCAGAGAGGTCACCTTTCAGACAGTGACTGGACACACTCACAGACACAGACACAGACACAGACACAGACACACACACAGACACAGACACAGACACAGACACACACACAGACACAGACACACAGACACAGACACAGACACACAGACACAGACACAGACACACACACACACACACACACACACACACACACACACACACACACACACACACACACACACACACACACACACACACACACACACACACACACACACACACACACACACTGCTGGCTAGGGGAGGCAAGGGATGAAGACCAGAATGCCAATGTCCAAATCATTTTAGAAAACCTGTCCTAGTATTGGAGACTATTAACTATCAATGACTTGTTTCTGTCTACACAAACAAGTGCAAACCTATGTGACATATGCAAAATGACACACCACCCACTCACATGCTAAATCAATACACCCACACCATCTCGCACGTCCCGCCCTCCACCACCCCTCGGAGTGCTGTGTTCTGCCTCGATGGTCAGAAGAAATTTGACTGAGAAAAGTCTGTTGATGCTGATGAGAGAGATGTGTGTGTGTGAGAGAGAAGAGGGAGACAGAGAGAGAGCACATGTGTGTATGTTTCCGTGCAAAGCTGATATTAATGTGTGCCTACATCTGTCCCGTCGCTCCTCCGATCTCGGGTCAGTGGGCATTTAGTCAGCCGTCCGCCTGCGAAAAATTAATTCATTTATTTTCCCGATTACCAAATCATCATCATCACAGTAATGCAAGCGAGGACTGGCCTCGTCTCATTATGCCTTGCTTTGCCTTGCCAAGCCAAACCCAGAGCAAACACGAGCAATTATGGACCCAGAAACATTACTAAATATTGACTTACTGAACTGAAAGAGGGAGGAGGAGGAGAGGAGGAGGAGAAAGTGGAGGGGAAGAGGAGGTGGAGGAGGAAGAGGAGGAGGAGAAGGGATGGATCATCCAAGGTATGACCTCTGTGGATTGTAATAAATAAAAGAAATGAAAGAAATAAATGAATAAATAAGCACACAATCGAACAGGCTCTGGATGAAAAATTAATCCCTGTGGGCCCCCCATACACAGCGCAATACAAAATAGAGGATTTTTTTTTTGCTTACTTGCTTATTTGGTCTTTTTTTCTGTTGCTTTCTTTTCTTTTCTTCATTGAAATTCTTGTTATCACCAGTCAGGAGGCTTGGATAGAGGGATTCATTTTCATCAAAATGTGTTTTTATCTATCTCTTTATCTCTCTGTCTCTCTCTGTCTCTCTGTATCTCTCTGTCTGTCTCTCTCTCTCTCTCTCTCTCTCTCTCTCTCTCTCTCTCTCTCTCTCTCTCTCTGTCTCTCTCTCTCTTGGGCACCAGCTCTTCCCTTTAATATTGTGTGTCAGATCAGTAATCCTAAGTGAGAAATGAACCATCATGTGATGAACCACCATGTCAGCCCAAATGAATTTGGAGGAGAAAGCAAGGGGATGAAATGATAACAGAGAGAAGAATGGAGAGAGAGAGAGAGAGTGGCCCTGCCATGGCGCTAACGGTAGGGCACTCGACTACTACGTGTTGGATTCAAGTCCGGGTCCTTTGCCGGCCCTTCCCCGGCCCTTCCCCGTCTCTCTCTCTCTCAGCCCACTCGCTTCCTGTCCACGTTTTCAGTGTCCTTTCTAAAATAAAGACAAATAGCCCCCAAAAACGGAAAAAAACAGAAAGGGGAAAAGGAAAGAATGTTGAATGGATACGTTGCATAACTTTGTTTGTGTGAACGCAGGGTTACTCTCTCCAGCATACAGGCCAGGGCCGCTGACGGTTTTTACTGGGCCTAGGACAAAGTCATCTGAAAGTGTCCCCCATCCAATACAATGTAATGAAAACACGATTTTCGTACATTTCATATGTATCATCAGCTCACATTGATATACATTTATATTCTCATGGCTGAGTCCATGCATTCACATACACAGCACATACTCTAGGCATGCACGCCCACACCATGTGAACCAAGTCAAAGGCTCATTTGCATGTACTTAATGGTGTGTGTGTGTGTGTGTGTGTGTGCGTGTGTGTGCGTGTGTCTGTGTGTGTGTGTGTGTGTGTGTGTGTGTGTGTGTGTGTGTGTGTGTGTGTGTGTGTGTGTGTGTGTGTGTGTGTGTGTGTGTGTGTGTGTGTGTGTGTGTGTGTGTGTGTGTGTGTGTGTGTGTGTGTGTGTGTGTGTGTGGGCATATGAGAGGTACACGTGTTCATTTATATTCTGCTGTCCATGTGTGCTCATACTGAAGTCTGCACACTCCCACATGAACACACATGTATGTCTGACCTCCACAGTATCTACATGATCTGAGTATCACAATGCTCTGCCTACCAATTCTACTGGCATGTGGACATACGTAACTACTGCTCTGTCTGCGTGCGTGTGTGCACATTAGAGAGGTACACGATTTATATGCCGGGCTGTCCATGTGTGATCATGCTAATGTTTGCACACCGCCACATGTGTATGTATACATATGTCCTGAGTACACTGTTCACACGTCTCTGCCTGTGAGAAGGCGTTTCTCTCTCACTTCTCACGTGCTGCGCTTGGAACTGCTCTGAACAGCGCTCGCAACAGCAAGTGGGAAAATGGAACACTTGCAATTGCAACATTGCAACTTTCGCGCACGAATACATACTCGCGTGCAGACACACACACACACACACACACACACACACACACACATGAATTCCAGACAGCTACGTTGTGAAAATGGACTGCTTTGTGTCAGGTTTGGTTGGGGAATTTAAACAGTGTTTGGGGCCACAGTCTGACATCCTAACCGCTTACCAATGACTGCCCTCTATATTACCCACGATATTTTTTCCTTTCTTTTGATGATATTTTCCCTCCTCTTGTGTGTTGATGTGAATGTGTGTGTGCTTGCATGTGTATTTGCGTGTTAATATGTTTGTAGTTCCTGGAGGTATTGCCCCTGAGTCATTGAGCTTCACTCAGTTGGACGACATGATCTTCCTGAAGTGGGAGGAGCCAGTGGAACCAAATGGACTCATTACACAATATGAGGTCAGTAGCAAAGCATTGGGGACTGTTGTGTGAGGTGTAGAAAAACAAATTAGCACAAGAGATATGACATAAAAAAGTGTTACACCTTTACATTAATTAAAATGACACTCGCCACAAAACCCACACACGTCACAAACATAGACCTGGCCAGGGTCTCAACAGAAAATTGGCTACATTCACAATGGCCGTTCATTTATTTTACTTTTCATTGCTTACATTTTATCAAAACTGTTACTTACAACAATATTGTTACCTACATCAATACTCTTCACCATTATCTTTTAACTTTTGTCATCTATGCTGCTCTCTTGTATGTTATTGGCCAACTCCTCTCCTCTCCATCCAATTACTTCTACTCGACTTCCACTGCTCAGTAATAAACAAACAAAAACAAAGACAAGGCACGGTGTTGAATGGCCCAGTGGTGTCACATCATAATGACCACCTCAAAAAAAGAAGAAGAAAAAAAACGATGTAAAAAGTATTTAGAAATAAAATAAATAACAAAAAGCTGTACTGTGCATTATCCCAACTCGTCAATTTCTGACTACCTTTGACCAGACGACAAGTTTTGACATCTAAGGTATGCCTTTGGAGTCAAACAGTGACCTGCACCTCAAAGGCTCCCTCTTGTGGCAGCATACCTTCACTGACAGTTAGGGTTAGGGAAATTGCAACATTGTAACTTTCGTGGTGGCAACTTTTCGTGGTGGCCTGCACCTCAAAGGCTCCCTCTTGTGGCAACAATATCTTCACTGACGCCTAGGGTTAGGGAAAGGTTTAGGTTTAGGTGACGTCGTGAACATGCCGACGTCAAAATTTGCTACCTGGTCAACAGTAGTCACAAATTGACAAGTTGGTATTAGATTGAGCTCGAAAACGCAATGATACATGGAATGATCCATCTCAAATCTTTTGCTTCTTCAGATCAGCTACCAGAGTATCGAGTCGTCTGACCCTAGCGTCAATGTTCCTGGTCCTCGTCGCATAATTTTCAAGCTGCGTAACGAGACATACCACATGTTCTCTGGACTCCACCACGGAACCACCTATCTGGTCTCTGTCCGCGCACGCACCTCCAAGGGGTTCGGCCAAACCGCACTCACCGAGATCACCACCAACATATCAGGTGAGTTCTGCACTCACCGAGATCACCACCAACATATCAGGTGAGTTTTGCAGTCACCGAGTGCAGTGGCAGTCTTCCCTACCAGTGTTCAAATCAGTGCTCTCCAACTGAAGAGTTTGAGTGTGAAGAAGACTAGATGGCTGTGACACCTGATTACACAGAGGAGGGAAATGAAGCCAGCCATGAACATATTCAAATCACTCTCAAATACAGTATTTATCATCTGACTAAGACACAAGAGACACAAGAGTCTAATGAAATGAGATGAAATTGCAGCACAGTTGCAATGCTTACTCTGGCAACCATCCTACACAGTGCACCTTTAACAACTACAGATGGGTATTTTGCACTGGTGTCCAAATCAGTGCTCTCCAACTGAAGAGCTTGAGTGTGACGACTAGGTGGCTGTGACGCCTGATTACACAGAGGAGGGAAATTAAGCTGTTAGTCATTAACACACTCAAGGACTTCAGAGCTGGAACAAAATGTACTTTTGAAATTCAAGGTCTAAAGCTGTTGAAGAGATTGATACTTAAACTCAACAGCCAATCAAATTATGGCCTGTGCTTGTATTGTGAATTGAATTGTTTGTAAGTGTGTCTGACTTGATCCAAGGTGCAATGTTCTTAAACTACTGTTCACAAGTTTACATAGTTTTGATCACATGGATCATTTTGTCAAACCTTGCAAAAATGAGTGTTTTTACAAGGGTGAACAATGAAGCTGTTGGATTTTGTAGTTTTTCTATTTAGTTCACACTTTGCCAGTAACAAACTTGTACGACCTGTGTATGGTGTATAGTATTCAATATTCACTTCATATCTTGTAGGTCAACATCTCTTTGTAGACTTTGACACATTCCTATTTGAGAGGAGAGAACAAGTGCCCACAGTGTCACAGCACCCCCGTGATTGCAGCTGGGCTCTATCAAAGGCTGCCACTGCCACCGCCTCACCAGAGTGAACTCGTCATTACCATACATTAACATTTCCACCAGTGCTGCTAAATGGCCCTCTGAGCATTCACATCATCAGCAGCAGCAGGGCTGAGTCACGCGGCTCAAAGAGCAGAAGAATTGTCCCCCACAGCAGCTTCTAACCCGGCTCAGATGCTGTGCAACTATTGCATCAGTGGAATGAATGCAAAATAAGGTTCGAAAGGTATGAAAGTTTGAGAGTTTCAGTGTAGTGTTCTATCAGACAACCTTCTACTTTGCAAAAGTTAAGTTGCATTGCACAATTGCAAAAGTTGCATTTCACAATGTATTATGCAATGTTTTAACATAGAGATTTACATGAATCATTGGCCATTCCTTTTTTTAGTGAGGGTTTACTATGGGTGATTCTGGACTCTGTTAAATAGCAGAACCCCCAACACTATCTCTTTCCAGCTCCAGCATTTGACAATGAGGATGCTCTCTCTCTCTCTCTCTCTCTCTCTCTCTCTCTCTCTCTCTCTCTCTCTCTCTCTCTCTCTCTCTCCCTCTCTCCAGCTCCTGCATTTGACTATGAGGATGCCCCCTCTCCACTCAGTGAATCAGAGAGCACCATCACCGTTGTGTTGCGCCCAGCAATGGGCAGAGGAGCACCCGTCAGGTAACACATACACACACACACACACACACACACACGCACACACACGCACATCTATCATCTGACATTCACGTGAGCCTATGTGTAACAACCAGTATTTTCTCAACATGTTCGCAAGTACATTTTCCTTCCAAAATTTGCCTGCATCCTTATTTTATATCATACTTTATTACTTTATTTTACGTTATATTATATGTATGTTCAAATACCAATGTCAAAAAAGAAAAAGATGCCTGTAAATGTAAGTCAGTTTATGGAAGCAGTGAAGATCCACTTCAAACATTCGCTTCGGGCAGATGTTTACTTACCTGTCGCTCACTTCCCAAGCGCACACAGGAAGGATTTATGCTAAGCTCTGTAGCTAAGCGTTCGCTAAGCCACCTCCTTTATTCACCCACCGTCTTGACAACCTGAGGCCTAACGCAACACTACTGATGTGTGCTATTAGCCTTCAGGACTCAGTCGATCTAGCAAGGTTTTATTCATTTGGACTCATTTATTGTTTTATTGGGTATGTTTATTCATCTCATGTATTTTAAAGGGACACTGTGCAGGAAATGGTCAAAAAAGGTACTGCAACTATGCTGCTCATTGAAACTGGGTTGGATCGCCAAATTTGATATTTACATGAAAGTTTACTAAGTAATAAACATATATTTTCTAGTATGGTCCAAGTAGAGTCATTTTTGCAGCTAAAAATTGCTATTTTTGGAAATTCAAAATGGCGGACCATGGAGAAGATCCCCCTTTTCATGTATGAAAAGTGCAATTTTTCCAGTCATAATGAATACTTAGAATTTGATGGTGGTGTTAAGTATTCATGAAAAAGGTAACATTAGTGAATGGGCAGCATGATTTCTGGAAATAAATAACTAAAAATCTCACACAGTGTCCCTTTATGGGAAAAGTGTATCATGTCTGTAAAGTGCTGGCAGAGCGCTGGGTTCATACCTGTTCAGTGACATGACAGAGTCATAACAGTGTGATTGAGGTTGCTGATGAAAAGAACACGAGACTAGTTCAAGGTCGCGCTGTCTAATTTCTTCCACTCACGTCCCTTCACAGCAATCTGAATCACACACGCGCACACACATGCACACACACACACACACACACACACACACACACACACACACACACACACACACACACACACACACACACACACACACACACACACACACACACTCACACACACACACACACACACATACACACACACACACACACACACACACACATACACACACCCACACACACACACACACACACACACACACACACACACACACACACACACATATGTGCGCTCAGCTGTCTGACTCAGCAAACTGCCGTCCCCATTTGGCTATGAGCAGTAATTGACACCCTTTCAGAATTCGCCCTAATGTGGCCTAGCCCTTTTAAAATGCCCTAGAAGCTTGTTTTGATTAGAAAGTAATTTTTGTCAGTCACACTTGCTGACACTAGTGTTCAAGGGGATACGCTGTTGATTCAGCTATCATCAGTCACTTTTAATTAGCTTTGGATGATAGGGCTTTTTTTTACTAAGTAAATAAATATTATTTTCAATGAAAATATCTGACTCAACTGATTGAGGGAGTCGGTGTCAATATACCAGAGCTAGAAAGTTCAGTGAGGAACACCAAAATGCCCTGTGGGATATTTTTTTTTTAAGAAATGAAAATGAATTAGGAGTTCTTGAGCTGAAATAACATGATAAGATGAGATGAAGAGAAAAGCACAGAATTCCGAGACGAATAAATATTCATGTAAATGAACCTCAATGGAACTATCTTACTCTGACCTGGCTGATAGAGTGAGCCGATGTCAACACCTCAGCTGCAAAGTTCAGTTAAAAAACCCCAAAGTGCCGAACAAGAAAGTAGGCCTATACGTTTTTAAATTAACTTGAATTTGTGTGTCCTTCAGCTGAAATAATATGATATGATATGATCAGATGGAGAGAAGAAGCAGAGTTATTCAGATTATAATGTGTGCCTTTTTCTGAGTCTTGTGCTTATGGTGAGATGTTTTTGTGGTTTTTGGGTAAGGTAAGGTAAGGTAACTTTATTGATACCCGAAGGTAGATTTGTTCGCAGGTAAAAAAGGATGTGGGAAAATCTACGGAGCCTAGGTGTAGCCAGGCAGAAACTTGTCCTTGTACATATGACTTTGTAATGTCTTTGAGTTTTTAACGTGTTCTTTGTTTGTATGTGCAGCAGCAGCAGTATAATTAGTAGTCATAATTATGGTCTGGCCTTGGTGAGGTTGCCAGTGGCGATATCCAAAATGATCTGCATCTTATGCTGAGCTGGTCTCACTATGATACTGCGTGTGTGTGGTTATAATTTTTGTACGCAACGTAGGAGACCAGTCTCCACATTCTGTTGGAGTGTGTGTGTGTGTGTGTGTGTGTGTGTGTGTGTGTGTGTGTGTGTGTGTGTGTGTGTGTGTGTGTGTGTGTGTGTGTGTGTGTGTGTGTGTGTGTGTGTGTGTGTGTGTGTGTGTGTGTGTGTGTGTGTGTGTGTGTGTGTGTGTGTGTGTGTGTGATGTTCCTCAGTGCATACCACGTGGTGGTGGTGGAGGATGATGGCTCGCGTAAGGTGCGCAGGAGGGAGCTGGGGGGCGGCCAGGGGGGCGACTGCTTTCCTCTGGCCCTGTCCCATAGCGAGGCGCAGGCCAGGGGGGCGCCCCACTACTACACGGCCGAGCTGACCCCCGACAGCCTGCCCGAGGCTGCCGAGTTCACCGTGGGAGACAACCACACCTACAACGGCTACTGGAACTCACCGCTCGACCCCTCCAAGAACTACCTCATCTACTTCCAGGCAGCCAGCAACTTCAAAGGGGTGAGTCGTATTCCCTACAGTACACCTCTTATTATTGGTCAATTTCCCACTATAATAAGTGGCAAACAACTTCAAAGGGGTGAGCCCTATTCCCTACATGTCTTAATATTGGTCAGTTTCTCACAATATCAAGTTGAAAATGTATATGAATCAGCAGAAGCAGAAACCATTTCTGTGACATAAAAAGTAATTTGTTCAGACATGCTGCACACAGTATGGGAATACATTGGAAAAGAGTTGAAAGAGGTAACTTTTTCCATATCTTTCTCCATCTGAGTAAGTCTGTAATGTTCATAAATGGTTGTGAAATCTTCATGATGCTTACAATTGTGTGAAATTAGGTTTCTTTATGACATACAACCAGGATTCTGAAATTAATACTTGCTATTATCTGGAAATGTGGCACCATTTTTCTCAGGTGATGTAGGCCGTTGCTTTTTACAGAGCTGAAGAGCTTTACTAACTATAATCAGCTGATAAGACGGCTGGCTGGAAAAAATACCTGGCTTTGGATTATTGTAGCTTCTGAAGCTGGATTGGACCATGACTGATTATTTCATGCCTGATGGTAGCCGTGCTATACCACCACGCATGCTGTCACCAGGTTCCTCTAAGGATGCCCTCATTTCTCTTTTGAGGGCTGTTTTGAAGTTTGTTTACTCTGGCGGATGAGAAGAAGGCGCCCATTGTTGTCTTGGGGTGAATGTCACTTGGCAGGATGAAGGCAATTATTTAAGAGCTGCCATGCGCTGACCCAATCAGAGCCCAGCGGTGCTGACATGTGGGCGGATGGTGATGTGTGATGTGCTCCGGGTTATGCCTGCTTCCTTTGAAGAGCTTTAGGAGATCAGAAGCTGGAAGTGAAAGAGAATGGGATGGCAAGAGAGAATGAGACGGAGAAGAAAAGAGAGAGACACTGAAAGAAAGAAAGGAGGCATTGAGAATTAGCCAGGAGTGTATCGCCGGGCTGGGAGGAATAACTTGCAGCTGGTGTGTTGCATTGCTTCCCCAGCCCCAGTCATAACAGATACAGTATATCTGTACTAACTGTTAATAGAAGAGAATCCGTATGCTACCAGACACCTTAATTTCCTTCGAGATTAATACATTTTACTCTCCTTTACTCTTTCTCTTTCTCGCTCTCCCCAACCTCACTGTCTCCCCACTCTTTCGACTGTTTCCTGCCTCTGCCATGATTAGATGTGATGAGCTTTCCGTTCCCTTCCCCTTCTCTTCCTTGAAAGAGGTCTATGCCTCTCATAATGACAGTGCAAGCACAAGGCAGTGTGCCATCCTCCCCCTCTTCCTCTTCATCATCCTCCTCCTTCTCCTATTCCTCCTCCCCTTCCTGCCACTCCTGCTACCTCATCATCCTCCTCTTCTTACTTCTCCTCTTCTTCCCTCTCCACCTCCTCCTCTTCTTCTTCCTCTTCCTCTTCTTCCTCCTTCTCCAACCCCTCCTCCTCCTCCTTCTCCTGATGCTTTATTTTCATCATCCTGGTGAACCCAATTGATCAGGTGTTTCTAGTCTGTGAGCAGTAGAGGGATTGGTTGGTTACTAGTCTGTAGTGTAAGCAGTAGAGGGATTGGTTGGTTACTAGTCTGTAGTGTAAGCAGGAGAGGGATTGGTTGGTTACTAGTCTGTAGTGTAAGGAGGAGAGGGATTGGTTGGTTACTAGTCTGTAGTGTAAGCAAGAGAGGGATTGGTTGGTTACTAGTCTGTAGTGTAAGCAGGAGAGGGATTGGTTGGTTACTAGTCTGTAGTGTAAGCAGGAGAGGGATTGGTTGGTTACTAGTCGGTAGAATAAGTAGGAGAGGGATTGGTTGGTTACTACTCTGTAGTGTAAGCAGGAGTGGTTTTGATTGGTTACTAGTCTCTAGTGTACGGTAAGCAGGAGAGGGATTGGTTGGTTGGTTACTAGTCTGTAGTGTAAGCAGGAGAGGGATTGGTTGGTTACTACTCTGTAGTGTAAGCAGGAGAGGGATTGGTTGGTTGGTTACTAGTGTGTTGTGTAAGCAGGAGAGGGATTGGTTGGTTACTAGTCTGTAGTGTAAGCAGGAGTGGGGTTGGTTGGTTACTAGTCTGTAGTGTAGGCAGGAGAGGGATTGGTTGGTTACTAGTCGTTTGAGTAAGCAGGAAAGGGATTGGTTGGTTACTAGTCTGTAGTGTAAGCAGGAGAGGGATAGGTTGGTTGGTTGGTCAGAACACCTTGTTTGTTGGTGTCAAAGAACTTGCATGAACTGCTGTCAGACTGCCTCGGGCCGCGGATCGGCTTTGAGGATGATCCACGTTGGGAAAAGGAGAACAGAAAGAATAGACAATGAATAAACTGGAGAAAGTAGAACAGCAGCCTCCTGTACAGTAATTCGAGTATACTGCCGGCTAAGACAGAGCCCACAACCTGCCCAATTTAGCTGATGTGTCGTTGTGTTTAAGTTGTTTGTATCTGTGTTGAAATTTGTGGCATGTAAACCAAAGTGGCAGATCAGTCCCCGGCTTCACCAAGACACAGCACTTACAACACCACGGCAGTGTCACCACCGCGACACAGCACTTAAAAACTACAGCAGTGTCACCATATCTGAATAATGTTTGCACTTATGTGATGACAGGTAAAAAAAAAACAGTTTGTCAGTTTATATAATTATATTACGAGAACTTCCCACCCCTCTGCGGTCCTGATACTGTTGAACAGTATGTACAGGTGTGTGTGTGTGTGTGTGTGTGTGTGTGTGTGTGTGTGTGTGTGCGTGTGTGTGTGTGTGTGTGTGTGTCTGTGTCTGTGTCTGTGTCTGTGTCTGTGTCTGTGTCTGTGTCTGTGTCTGTGTCTGTGTATGTGTGTACTGTGGTAGTCTGAGTTCCCTTCCATTGGTTTATTGGAGATGTATTGGGGCACATGATGGACTGTGACATGCTTGGTATGGGGCAGGCGTGACGTTGTAAAGACGTTATAATGACCACATCATGAAGGGCTGTGACAGAGTTGGGTTGGGACAGGGGTGACGTTGTAAAGACGTTATAATCACCTCATGCTGGACTGTGACATGCTTGGTATTGGGGCAGGGGTGACGTTGTAAAGATGTTATAATCACCTCATGATGGACTGTGACATGTTTGTTATTGGGCAGGGGTGACGTTGTAAAGACGTTATAATGGGCCCTGCCGTGGCCTAACGGTAGGGTACAGGGTTACTGCCCTGGAGACCGGGGTTCGATTCCGGCTCAGGTCATTTGCCGATCCATCCTCATCTCTCTCTCCCCACTCATTCCTGTCTCTCCTCCACTGTCCTATCAAAATAAAGGCAAAAATAAAATAAAAGTAAAGACCTTATGACCACCTTATGAGGGACTGTGACAGTTTGGGTTGGGGCGGCGTTGTAAAGACGTTTTAATGACCACCTCATGAAGGACTGTGACATGCTTAGTATGGGCAGGGATGATGTTGTAAAGACGTTATAATGGCCACCTTATGAGGGACTGTGACAGTTTGGGCAGGGGTGACGTTGTAAAGACGTTATAATAACCACAGTCATGATGGACTGTGACATGCTTAGTATGGGGCAGGGGTGACGTTGTAAAGACGTTATAATAACCACCTCATGAACGACTGTGCAGTTTGGGTTGGGGTTGTGATGGCGTAGTAGTGATCACTTCATGATAATTTTCCCTCTTTTTCTTTTCAGGAGACTCGTATCAACTGTGTCCAGATTGCACGCAAAGGTAATGTCAAACGCCATGTTCATCTTGCAGACTTAAACAATAAATCCCAATGTGAATATGCAGGGTTTGAGGAGATCTCACACACACCTGTTTGCCATGAGGCTAGTCTAAAGTAGACAGGGTGTCTGACTCAAACAGGCAATTGTGTATTGCACACAGCTCACAAGTAATTGTTTTTTTTTGGTAACATGAATATTGAACATGTTCCCTGTCCATCCAGTCCAATCTTATCTTTCGTACTTTTTGTGAACACACACGCACACGTAAACACACACATACACACACACGCACACGCACACGCACACGCACACGCACACTCACACAGACACACATACACATACACATACACATACACGCGCACACGTACACACACACACACACACACACACACACACACACACACACACACACACACACACACACACACACACACACACCACATGTACATACACATACACGCGCACACGCGCACACACACACACACACACACACACATACACACACACACACACACACACACACACACACACACACACACACACACAC
>NC_085876.1:16614013-16616513 GCF_034702125.1 Engraulis encrasicolus | reverse complement strand
TTTTAACTAGCCTTGGCAGATTATGTTCTAGCTTTTGCAAGCTTTGTTGTAGCCTTAACAGAGTCATTAAATCTATCAAACCTCCCACTTTTTCTGTTTTCATAAGTGTAATGAATTAAATGTTTGTGTAGATGAGCAGCGTAGCTCAGTGAATGAGTCGAGTAGCCTGCTGGGTCGCCACTGCCGCCGCAAGAGCTCCCCCTACCACACGGGGCAGCTGCACCCCGCCGTGCGCGTGGCTGACCTGCTGCAGCACATCAACCAGATGAAGACGTCAGAGGGATACGGCTTCAAGCAGGAGTACGAGGTAAAGAGGGAACAGGGATACAGGGATAGGGCGTCAAGCAGGTGTACGAGGTAAAGACATCAGAATATTATGATCTATCTATCAGCTTCAAGCAGGAGTACGAGGTAAAGACATCAGAATATGCCAAGTGAGATGATCTCTCTATCAGCTTCAAGCAGGAGTACGAGGTAAAGACATCAGAATATGCCAAGTGAGATGATCTCTCTATCAGCCTCAAGCAGGAGTATGAGGTAAAGACATCAGAATATGGCAAGAGAGATGATCTATCTGTCGGCTTCAAGCAATACGAGGTTACGCCATCAGAGGGATACGGCTTCAAGCAGGAGTACGAGGTAGCACAGGTGGAGAGATGATCTGTCTATCAGCGCCAAGCAGGAGTATGAGGTAATGCAGGTAATGACATCAGAGGGATATGGTTTCAACAGGAGTACGAGGTAAAGAGGGAATCAGGGAGGAGAGATGATCTATCTATGATCTGTGATCTATCTATCGGCTTCAAGCAGGAGTACGAGGTAAAGACATCAGAATATGATGATCTATCGGCTTTAACAGGAGTATGAGGTAAAGACATCAGAGGGATACAGCTTCAAGCAGGAGTATAAGGTAATGAGGGAAACAGGGGTACATGAGAGATGATCATGGAGGAAATTAGGGAAGGAAATCGAAAGGAAAGGGATACGACTTCAATCAGGAGTATGAAGTAATGCAGGTGGAGAGATGATCTATCTATCTATCTATCTATCTATCTATCTATCTATCTATCTATCTATCTATCTATCTATCTATCTATCTATCTATCTATCTATCTATCTATCTATCTATCTATCTATCTATCTATCTATCTATCTAAGCTGGGCATAGAAAAGAAAGTCATTAAGAAAGAAAAGAAAGAAAGAAAGAAAGAAAGAAAGAAAGAAAGAAAGAAAGAAAGAAAGAAAGAAAGAAAGAAAGAAAGGAAAGTCTATGCATAGACGTCCGTGTTTGTGTTGGATGACCGTGTTCGGAGCAGAATCTAGTCTCTCTCCTGTCGTATCTTCTGAATTTCATTCGTGAACTGCGAACTTCGTCCATCTGCTCTCTCTGCGTGTTTGCCCTCCATCTAAGGCCGAGATGAGCCATCCTCCACGTCTCCTGTCCTCCATCCTTCTGCCCCTGCAGGGCCGGATTAAGATAGCCTGGGGCCCCTAGGCTACAGGTTGCTGTGGGGCTCCCAGAAGGCAAATTTCATGAAAAATGTACGTAGACAGTGTCATAATTCTGAGCTAGACATTCAGGATAACATGTCCGCCAACTGTTCTAAACTGTTCTTTTTCAATATTACTTCTTGTCCCAATTCACCTTTGGCTAAGGCCCGCCCTAAAGTGCTTTTTGACCAATCACAGCGCAGCAAAAGGACGACCTCGGACAAACCTCGGACAGTTTTGACAGTGCTCCATTGAACTCAATGCTGAAATCGCATGTTTTCAAGTAGTTAGCGAGATACTGTCGTATTATTATTAAAATATGATTGGAAATTGTGCCTGGGGTATTTGTGACAAATGTGCAAGTTTCCCCGCGATGTAACAAGTGGTAATCACTTTCCTCTTTACCTAAAACCGGACTAATATTACTAGCAGCTGAATAGTCTGCCTTGAAGGGTCTCGGTAGCCTCACACTCGACTAGAAAGCACACGGATCAAAAACATACTTTGTGTGCTCCGATCATGACACCATCTCATTCATGTCCCTTTTCAGTAAGGTTGTAAGCAAACCACGAACCTGTTTCAGAGTAGGATTTTGGATTTCTGACCTAATTAATGAAGAAACACCGCTAGCAAAGTTAACTATCGGTCACGGCAGGAGTGTTTTGACTAGCAGCTGATGGACGTGACTTTGTTAAGCTACTGAAGATATAAACGCCAAACGTTAATGTTACACATTGCTGTGGTAGCTTTGAAGATGACTACAGCCATTAAGTTGTGTGATTTCGTTTTCGTCTAGCAAGTTTGAGTCAGGGCTCAAAAGATATGCGAGCTCAGCTTACCATGGTGCTGGTTACAAATATCGATACCCATAGAAGAGCCCATAACAGCTGTGATGCATTGCATGACCGTTCAGAAAATAAATACTTATATTCACAATACTATGAATGCGTTTTTTATTTATTATGAGTGAATAACTGCTGCGATTTGCAGTCACTGCATAAATCACGTT
>NC_085876.1:16604013-16609013 GCF_034702125.1 Engraulis encrasicolus | reverse complement strand
GCAGCATGTACGTGTAACTTCCTGTTTGGCTGTGTGTGTATTCCTGTGTCCTCGCTGCAGGTGGCGTATAGCCCTCTCTATACTCTAGTCTGCTGATCTCACTTCCTGTTGTCCTTCTCATCACACTAATTACCTTCTTTTATCTGCTCTTCTCTTTTCCCTCCCTGCCTGCCTTCCTCCTTCTATCTCTCTATTTTCTCTTTTACCCCCTCCTCCTCACTTGTTCCCCCTTTACTTTCTTCATTTTCTTCTTTTCCTTAATCTCCCCTTCATTTACTTTTTATTGCATTTTACTTCTTTATAATAATGCATTTTGTTTTTACTTCACATTTTCTGTTTACCTCTGTGTTTTTTAATTACCTAACTTCCTCTTTTAATTGCTTCATTTTCTCACCTTTGACTCATTTTCCTTCCTTCTTTCTTTCTTCCTTTCTTTCTATTTTTCTTTCGTTCTCCAACTATCTCTTTTCTTCTTCTTCTTCTTCCTCTTCATAACGTCTGCACCTCTTAGATTCGGATTAACAGGGAAGTAAGTACCCTACTGTTCTCTCTACTCATCTCCTCTCCTTTCTTCCTCATCGTGCCCACCGTTCACCCTGCCTGCACTCATCCTTCTTCCTCCTTCATGCTGTCTTTTCTTTCCCTCTGGTGTCCTTTGTCATCTACAAGATACCTCCCCCCCTCTCTCTCTCTTCATCTTCCTCTCCTCTTCCTCCTCCACAACATAACCCCTCCCTCGCTTTCATTTCTTTTCTCTACCTTCCTCCCCTCCTACCTTCCTCTCCTCCTGCCTTCCTCTCCTCCTACCTTCCTCGTATGTTTCATCTCACGCTTCTGCCTGAGGTCACTTCTAGCCCTTGTCCTCCATATTTACCCCCCCCACACACACACACACACACGCACGCACGCACGCACGCACGCATGCACGCGCGCACACACACACACGCACACACACACACACACACACACACACACACACACACACACACACACACACACACACACACACACACACACACACACACACACACACACACACACACACACACACACACACACACACACACCACTGCTATAGATGTTGAGAGGCTTCTCTCTGCAGCAGAGCAGCCAAACACTAAACGCGTCAGGCGTGTCACTGCAGGGTACAGATATGGAGAGTGAAGGAGCAGGTGGAGGTGGTGAGGTACTGTACTGTAAGGAATAGAGGACAGCACAGGAGGGAGCCCAGGATATGAGTGGGTGGTAGAAGGAGAAACAGAGAAGGAGCATAAAATGCAGACATGTTAACACAAAACTGCAAGAGAATGCTTGTTGAGTCCTGTTCCCAGAACAAGACCCAGGCTTTATTCAGGCTCAATGCAGCAGAAGACACACACAGAGAACATAAGATGTATCTGGGGCTTCTAGTTTTAAATGCCCCCTTTTAATATTTACATTCTGAAGATATTTTGTCTTTGAGCTTAAAGTAGAGATAAGGCTCAAATAAGTGTCAATTATATAGTGCAAGGACAAGCACTTCTGGCATGAAAGACTCGATTGAAGGTATTTATTGACAACACTGAAGTATGAAATAGTGATTCTCTTTGGCGCAGCCCCCGCCTGCTTCGAATAATTCCAATGAAGAGGCCGCATTTCATGCCGATGCATGAGGCAGGGGCCGAGGGCCTACTCCCTTCACAGGACGGGGACCAACTGGTGATGGTGGCTGTAGGTGGTGGCATCCACAGCAGAGCACCAAGTGAACCATCGATTCTGAACCTCGATGATTGAAGTAGGCGCTCTTTGCATTCCTCATGGTAGCAAAGGCAGGAGAGAAGATGACGAATTGTGTTTGAAGCAAGGACCCATTGCATTGCCTCCTCGCGAGGCAAGGATCAACCAGCAATAGAGGCTGAAGGGGAGGAGGTGGGAGCGGTTACATCAGTGTACTCTAGTCAGCGGAAGAGCAGGGTTTTAAATGAGCGTGCAGGCATTCTATTGACTGTAGGTACTGTAAATGAATGAGAATGTGAGGAAGCGGGTGTGCTCAAGATGTAGAGCAGTGATTGATTGCGTAGCCTCTTACTGCAGCAGGCATCGCCGGCGACCCTATTCACTTGCTAAAAATGCTAAACTACATCATAACAACATTGCTATGACATTACAGAGAGCCATAGTGCTGCGCTAAGGGTTAATGAAAGTGAGTAATTGAGCTAAATACCGTCTCATCAAAGAATCGTCTGGTAGAGAAAGATAATTCAAATTCCGCCCACCCAATATAAAGGAGTGTGCTCAAGTTTGGTCTCCTAAGGGGGCGTTGTCCCCTCCTAATATTTCTCTTTTTGTGGTGTTTGGTGGCGGCTTGCACAAGATGTGCACTACCGCCATGTAGAGTGCAACGGAAACTCCATTTATTCTCCACTATAAGACTCCTAACCAAATGTCTCCTCTAGGGGCGTTCATCACATCACATGGATTGCAGAAAATTATGAGCCTGAAGTATCTTAACTTGCGAGACGATTTTTACAAACAAGACGTATAACGTTTAACACCATTGATTCAACCATTAAGCGAGTTCAAATAGTTGGCTGAACATTGAATAGTGATTCACATATCACAAACTCCTAGAGTCTTTGATCTAATCAATGCAGCACTCCCTCCACCAATTCAAACTGGTAGATAAGTTGGGTTTGTAGCCAAAATATGCCATTTGAAAATGTTGCAATCGTGATTTGTTGCGGTCTAACAGCTGCTCACGTCAAAATTGATAACTGCGCACATGGTCTCAGACCTGTCGTAGCGATTTAATCTGTCCTGTGCTCACAATGAGATTTAATGAATGCCAGTTTTCTGTTTTATGATAGTTTGATAATTCGGGGTCAAAATGTTTGCAAAGAGGTTTTTGAGCTTTGTTGACAACAACCCTTTTTTCAAACATGGTATTGGGAGAGCACTTTAAGGCATGGTGTTTCCCAGTCTGAAGTGGTCTCCTAGAGAGGAAAGGGCAGGTATGTGAAGGGGCAGATGTGTGGAGGGGCATGTTTGTGAGAGAAGTATAGATCCAGTTGGCACGTCTGGCCCGCCCCGCGAAGCCACTTGTTTTCCCATTCCTTTCCTCTGGAGTATATCGAGGGGAAAAGATCTGGCCTGACCAGCGGGCAGAGGACAGAGGGGGGACATGCCAAATGGCTAAACAAGTGCACCATTTCCCTACAAGTTTTACCTCGGTTTCTCTCTTCACTCTATTCTCTTTTCTCTGTTCTCCCTCTCTCTCCTTTTTTATCAGTGTGTTATTCTGTGGCACTGTCATCTGCCTGTGTGACTGCTGTTTCTCCCCCGTGGGCACTGACTGTTCCCTGGCATCTCCACACTCTCACTCACTCTCACTTCACTCTGTCTCAAGTCTGTCACTCATTTTTGCAGTTTATTTTGCCAGCCGTGTTGTTTAGTTAATAAATCTGCTCTTTGTGCAGTTCTTACCTGTAGAGAAACACATCCTGTAGTTTTCAATCAGCAGGGAAGCCAAGAAGCAGCCATTGTGTGATACACTTACTATTTCTATTTTCTTTTTCTTTCAGTTTTTTTTTTCTTTTGCGATCACCTTGGCAATGATGGGGGGAGGGTCACTGCAGTTCAGGCGTGCAGTGTCAGGCCTAAGGCATCATGGGAATGTAGTGGATCCCTCCAGAGAAATTAGAAAAGAGGAGAAGCCTCACTTCCATTGGTTCCCATTGTAGCCAGTAAGCTTTGCCGTGCCTCTTGGGTGCACACTAGGGGGCGAAAGCGGGCAAGTGAAAACCCCATTGACATCCATTCACTTGCCTGCTAGCGCCAACTAGCTGCAGTTCCCATTGGGTGCTCACTAGTTGGCGAACGCGGGCAAGTGAGAACTCCATTGACATCCCATTTACTTGCCTGCAAGCTACAGTATAACCAGTGAGTGAACCCCCTCTGATCCCTCCACTCATGCATGCCAGACATCTTTCATTTTCAACCCCTGCTGCAGCATGACATATCCGTAATGTAATATTATTACACTATTGTCATTTTGCTGTATGTATTTTTGTTGTGTTGTTTCAAGGGATAGGGAAGAGGAGAGGAGGGCATGGATCACAGTGACAGTCATGACAAAGGTTATGAAAGTGCCTTTGGGAATGAAGTCCAACAGTGTGGAATATTTAAATCATAAAATCAAATTTCATAGGTAAGCAGTTAGTGCATCAGACTTGTAACCCAAAGGTTGCCGGTTCAACTCCTGGCCCGCCAGGCTGGTGGGGGGAGTAATTAATTAGTTCTCTCCCCTATCCCCCTCCATGACTGAGGTACCCTGAGCATGGTACCGTCCCGCCGAACTGCACCACACGGATGGACTCCGGCGTCATATGTATGACATAACAGTGTCATAACACAGTCGTGTATGTGTCATCAACATTATGTGTGTCATCTTTATGTCATAAAGAGTTTATGGCTTTGTTATGAAGTGAAAGTTGGGTATGGTAAAGACAGCCCAAACTATGCCAACATTTCATGACCATAAAACATTTATGACATTGACATTATGTTTATGACTTGTACAAGACTGTGTCGTGAAACTGTTTTGACATGATTTATGACCCTGTTATGTCATAAGTATGACACCGGTGTCAAGAAAAGTGTAACTCTTTTTTTTTCTTTTCAGGGCTACCAGCGCTCAAACCACTACATTGCGACCCAGGGTGAGTTGTGTGTGTATGTATGTGCGTGTGTGCGTGTGTGTGTTCGTGCGTGTGCGCGTGTGTGTGTGCGTGTGTGTGTGTGTGTGTGTGTGTGTGTGTGTGTGTGTGTGTGTGTGTGTGTATGTATGTGCGTGTGTGCGTGTGTGTGTTCGTGCGTGTGTGTGTGCATGCGTGCATGCATGCGTGCATGCGTGCATGCGGGTGTTGGCGATCAACTATATATTATTCTAAGGTTACCGCGTGATAAGAAGAATGATGGTGAGCAGGGAAGAAAAGGGGGAGCAAGAGTGACTAAGTGTGTTT
>NC_085876.1:16591513-16599013 GCF_034702125.1 Engraulis encrasicolus | reverse complement strand
CTGTGCACTTTGTATTTGCTAGTGATGTTGGCTATGATAATGTCCTCTTTTGAAAGTCGCTTTGGTTATAAAGCATTCGCCAAATGCAACTCAACTAAATTATGTATCTGTGTTGCAATCAGTGTTAATTTTGTCAGTCTTTTTTTATTTAGTCGTTGTCTCAGTCACAATGACGGAAATTAATTTTAGTCTTAGTCATATTTTAGTCATTGCCTTCCCAATTTAGTCTTAGTCTTTGTCTAAATGACGAAAATCTATTTTAGTCTTAGTCAATTTTTAGTCATTTTAGTCATTTTAGTCAACACTGTACATAATAGAACTTCTCCACACACTGCTTCTCTTTTTTTAACATATATCATTGACTGGACAGAATAAACCTTCTCCGCGCACTGCTTCTCTTTTTAACATGTATCACACTGTGCAGAATGAAACTTCTTCACACACTGCTTCTCTTTTTTCTATTGTATTTAACACCAGTGTTAATTTAGTCAGTTTTTTTAAATTTAGTCTTAGTCTTAGTCACAATGACGAAAATCAATTTTAGTTTTAGTCATATTTTAGTCATTGCCTTTCCAATTTAGTCTTAGTCTTAGTCTAAATGACGAAAATCAAAAAAGGGCTTTGACGAAATATTTTAGTCATAGTCATGGTTGACGAAATTAACACTGGTTGCAATGTAACTATCCAACCACATTACAAGATATATTATTATTATTATTATTTTTGAATGCGGCAGAGAGGCTACCCAGCGAAGCATGAGGTGTGCCAGTTAGTTGGTTGGTTCTTTTACTGTATTAGTGCTCATCACATTCTCTGTTTGCTTAAATGTAGAAACTTCATTTAAACTCATTCCACTCACCACTTCTCAACACTACTGATATCTTTCCACTTTCCTCAGGTGTGCCGCAACTGTGCAATTAAATTATGCATATGTTCCAATGGCCTTCCGGGAACATTAAATGGAATATAATATAATATTGATCTTAACGTTCTACAGAGAGGCTACCCAGCGAAGCATGAGGTGTGCCAGTTCCACTTCACGTCGTGGCCGGAGCACGGGGTGCCGCACCACGCCACCGGCCTGCTGGCCTTCCTGCGCAGGGTCAAGGCCTCCACTCCCCCCGACGCCGGCCCAGTGGTGGTCCACTGCAGGTCAGTTAACCAGCCACACATATCACATCATTATATTCAATTCAATTCAATTATGTTCTATCCAATTCATTTCAAGGCAATTTTGGTCAGTTCAAATTCTTTTCAGTTATTATACACTAGTTTACCACACATGCTTTTGACACCATCTAAAGCAAATTAGTTTATCTTGGTGTCATCAGTCCACACTACATGGTTCCAGTGATCTATGTCCTTGGCCTGTGTGTCTATGATGAGACCATAATAAACAAATTAGCTTTATGTGGTATTAAATGATCTAGAACTCCTATGGCACAGCCAGGTTCCAGGTGCTGGTGAAGTGCAGTCATCAGTAATCCACAGTAAAGAAGAAGGATCACCGCACATTGGTGGACTTACTGGTGGAATTTTGCTTCTTTTTATTTAGGTGAGCAACGCGTTTCTCCTTGCGCTTCGTCAGGTTCACTTTGACCGGGTCACATGACCTCACCAGAATACCGTGACTGATCACAATAAAATTACAAATAGAAATTCAAATTTCATAACACTAACCCGGTAATCACCTATTTCACCTGTGGGAGGTATGCGAATGACAAAGTGAAACTGACGAAGCGCAAGGCGAAACGCGTTGTTCACCTAAATGAAAAGAAGCAAAATTAAGTCCATCAGTGTGCTTCTTCTTTACTGTTGCTTTAGATGGTGTCAAGCATGTGTGATGGTAACCAATTGAGTTTTACAAAAAAGGTGTTAGATCTGTAAAATCAAGCAGGGTCGTGGGACTGTCATGTTTTGGGGCTACATCAATGCTGTCAACATTGCAAAACTGAATATCATCATCTAAAGAAATGTCAACATATACCGCAACTGAAGCAGATCATGATACCCTCCATAGGATTTCACTCAAATCTCACACCCATCGATTTTAGCCAGGTGCAGACTCAAAATATAAAATGTGTATGTGTGCGTGCATATAGTTGTGATAGTGCGCTATATAAATGCACGTGGTGTTGTGTTGTTTTGCAGTATGGGAGCTGGCCGGACAGGCTGTTACATCGTGCTGGACGTGATGCTGGACATGGCTGAGTGTGAGGGCGTGGTGGATATCTACAACTGTGTGAAAACACTCTGCTCTCGAAAGATTAACATGATACAGACAGAGGTAAGCAAAAATTTGTGTGTCCGTGTGCGTGTGCGTGTGTGTGTGTGTGTGTGTGTGCATGTGTGTGTGTGACTGAATGTGTGCACCTGTACTTACAACTCATGTACTGTATGCAGGCATGAATGAGAGCACTTGCCTCCACGTGTGTGTGAAGGCCTCTGTGTGTGAAGGTTGCTTTAATTTTACAGAATTATAAGGAAAGGCGGGAATCAAAACGTACTGCATGCGTGGGATCTCGTTACTGTGAGATATATGCCGTGTCCAGACCAAGAGCGAACTACGCTGCCTGGTAGCGTGGGTAGCAGAAGAAGTTTCGCCTTGAATTCACTGTATTCGCTCCAGACACAGCATTGACATGTTTGATTCAGCTGATCACATAACGGCTCTGGCTTGACAGCCTGGGACATTTGGAGATATGAACGCTCCGATTGGTTTTCGCCGAACCGCGTCATAGCGAATTCGCCTACGATTAGCTTGAGTTTAATCGTCAAAATTCGCTCTGGTCGCTCAAGAAGCTTCACTCCTGGCGAATTCGCTTTGGTAGCGCTGGTCGCATGCCCTCCATAGAGAAATAATGACTTCCGTCGCTACGTTCACATACAATACTCTCCTCTAGGTCCCTCGCCTACTCGCCATTCGCTAAACGTTCCCGCGGCTTTAACTGCCAATGCAAAAGCGAGAAGTACCGAACTCTGCATTCCAATTGGTTACTCGCTTACTCGACTCGCTCAAAGTTAAAATATTTTCACCTGGGAACCCGCCCACATCGCACCGCTTGTGCACTACTCGCATGCTCGCCTGCTCGCCTTGCTGGAGCACATAGATATTCTATTGACTTCACTCACTGAGCGAGTAACTAGCAGCGACGTGTGTGAACGAGGCTTTACTTTTGTGATCTGATATTGGCTATATCTGAAATACCAAGCAGAACATCACCATTAGCATCTTAGTGGTAGCATTGATTGATGTTCGATGTACATTAACATCAGCAATTTCATTCACTTGTCACATAGGCTAATTACGGTCTTGCTATTGTGAACCTGATAAGTGCTGTAGTATCCTATCTTTAAAAAAAAAATGGTTTTGTTTTGTTTTTTGGGGCCTTCCCGTCTGTATTATTACAGGAGAGTGGAGAACAGACAGGACATTATTGGGAGAGAGAGACAGTGGAGGGCCGGGAAATGACCCCGGTCGGACTCGAACCAGGTTCCCCGTGGGCATGCAAGCCCAAATGTGGGGGGCTTAGCGCGCTGCGCCACAGCACCCCCCTGTAGTGTCCTATCTGATATGACTGCTAATGCCTGGTCATCACACATCAACAGTAGCATTTCTCATCAGTGTGCAGTGAATCTCTGCAGGGAGTTTGTTAGAAGGATATGGGGAGTTAGCCAGGCCGTGCCCCCCTAGTAACGCAAAACCTTCAGCGTTGCTACTAGTCAGGTCAAGAGCAATGCAAGTACTTTCTGAGCTCCAAACAAATCGGGAACTCCTCCCACTTTTGTCGGGGAGCAAACAACCATTAGCAAACCAAGGGAGGCGGGTCAACCATGCCGTTGGGGAAATGTTAACTGTTATGCTTTTAGTCGGACCAAGTCTGGAAGAGATTTGAAAGTCGATGATAATCAGGCTAATAGAGCTCGAAAGTCCCGCCCCTTAGTTCCGCGTTTCACGGGACCTAAGCTGACCATCTAACAACATGGTAGAGAGTAAATATCTTCTGATCTCAGTCATGATATGCGCTGGGCTACAAATATGCTGTTTAAGAGGCTAGATAAAGATTATTCATGCAGAAGTATCAATGTTTTGTTCCGAGGCCGTCGGCATGAAAAATGTGAAGAAACACAGCTTTCTAAAAAGTTTGGGGGTTCGTACGAAAAATTAAGCAAAAATATCAGAAACAACATATATGGAGCTCGTGGCACAACTCGAAGGGGATCGAAATATCATTTTAATACCGCCATTGGATTACATGCTACGATTTTCGGCTAAAAACGCAGTTGAGGTCCCATGAAATCGGGGGAAGTGACGTCACTTTCGAGCTCTATGGGGAGTGACTGGCTGCTAAAGAGACTGGCTGCTAAAGTGATCATGCTGTGTGCCATGCTACATTTTTAGCTATGAACATTTATACAGGCACCACAGGATGTAGCAGTTGATTACAAAAACGTAAATGTGATTCGATAGACCTCCCATAGTGCGCGTGTGTGTGTGTATGTGTGCGCGTGTGTTTGTGAGTGTGTGTGTGTGTGTGCACGCAATTTTCCTTATGTCTGTGTCTGTGTCCACAGGAGCAGTATGTGTTCATCCACGAGGCCATCCTGGAGGCGTGTCTGTGTGGGGAGACGGCCATCCCCGTCAGCGAGTTTGCCCTGACCTACAAGGACATGCTGCGGGTGGACACCCAGAGCAACACCTCCCAGCTGAAGGAGGAGTACCAGGTGAGACAAGGAGGAGGAGGAGGAGGAGGAGGAGGAAGAGAAGGAGGAAGAGGAGAAGGTGGAGGAGTACAGGAGGAGGATGAGTAGGATAGATTGGTTAACAAACACCCACTGAGGTTAGGAGTGGAGGAGGAGGAGGAGGAGGAAGAGGAGGTGGTTGAAGAGGTGGTAGAAGAGGAGGAGGAGGAGGAGGAGGAGAGCTGTGCTAGCAAACACCAACTGAGGTTAGCAGAGGAGGGCTATGATGAGCCAATGCGATTGTCGGAAAGCTTGCATTCTGCTTTGAACTGACATACTCTGGCACTTGTATCGCTCGTATTGCTCTTTCTGCTCACTCCAGCGATTCTCTGTCTGGTGGGGTTGCAGGTATGACATCACGTTGGGGGAACTCCCCCTGGATTCTAAGGTTCTACATAGACTCCTATGAGCCTGCGGAACCCCCAACGTGATGTCATAATGGTACATTTTCTTAAAATGGTTGTCTTGTCGCCGTCGATTTGATCGCCCTGTGAGGCTGACTGGTCTATAGTTTAACATGTTAATATTTATTGATTTGTGATCTACAGTCTTTCCCTTCTAGGGACAGGCATTAGAAGTTAGCTTTTGACTGTAAATGCTATGATGTTTGCTGTTTGGTTGTTATGCAACCTACATGTTATATATCTGTCCCTATCAAATAAACTAAAGTAAACTAAACTACATGGATCCACCAGTCTCTAATGAGACTGCCGGTCTGCACTGAGGAAAGATGGAAAGATTCTGAGAAAAGACAGACATACGTGTTGTGTGAGGAGAGACAAGCTTGACAATCTGCCATGGCCTCAAGCACAAAAAATGAATATATGCTGCTCAGCATGCAGAACCGCAGTATTAAATGGCATAGCATAGAGGCAAAGTTGGACTGAGGACATTTCAAATCAATTCTGTTCCGAGGACTCCTCGCTTTTGATTAAGTTTTTTTGGTAACACTTTATTATAGGGATACATCTATTAGCACTAATACATACAATGTTAATGCCTGCATAAGTAACTTGTAAGGCATGCACTAAGCCAACGCTAAGGCCTACTAGGTCCTTACTAAGGTTAATTGTTAATAAATCCCTTATAGTGCATGAACAAGACATTTGCGAATACATGCCTAACAAATGTTTGATTTTGTACATGCCTTATAAGTTACTTATACAGGGACATTGTATGTATTAGTGCTAATAGATGTATCCCTAAAATAAAGTGTTACCGTTTTTTTTGTTTTTTTTTAAACACACATTTGGACCTTTGGACAGCCCTATCTGGGACCTTAAAAAGATCTCTTTTTAAAGGATGTTTTGCTATTTGTGTGCGCTCATGCGCTCATGCTGTGTGCACTCACTCATGCTGTTTGGGCAGTCATGGGTAAGCGGTTAGGGTGTCAGACTTGTAACCCAAAGGTTGCCGGCTCCCGACCCGCCAGGTTGGTGGGGGGAGTAATCAACCAGTGCTCTCCCCCATCCTCCTCTATGACTGAGGTACCCTGAGCATGGTACTGTCCCGCCGCACTGCTCCCTTGGGGCGCCATTAAGGGCTGCCCCCTTGCACGGGTGATACATAAATGCAATTTCGTTGTGTGCAGTGTTCACTTGTGTGCTGTGGAGTGCTGTGTCACAATGACAATGGGAGTTGGAGTTTCCCAGTGGGCTTTCACTTTACTTTTCTTCACTCTCCCCCTACAGCTTGCTTGAAGGTAACCTCTTGTCTCAGCAAAACTGTCAAAACTATTACTGTACTACCACTATTGTTTTTAATAATATAAAACATAATCAGTGACAATTACAAGTCACATTACTTGATCCCCTAATTGTGCACCAGACAATAAAGTAAGTCATTTTTGTTCAACATAACTGTCAAATAAAGACCATTTTAATCCGGCATTGCGCTATCAAAGCTCTTACAGCATGTGGAGGAAGGTGTTAATAGCGAGTGCTGGGGTTTCACTAATGAAAAAGTCCATCACTCCTGCTAATGCTGTCTTAATGAGGAACACACACACACACACACACACACACACACACACACACACACACACACACACACACACACACACACACACACACACACACACACACACACACACACACACACACACACTCCTCTTCTTAATGAGCTGGGCCCCCAGTGTCCAGTTTCTTCCTCTCTGTGCTTCTGGACATCCAGAGGTAGTTAATGACCTCATGCTATGCCAAGTAGCAGCCCCAGCCTGAGTCATTTCCACCCTACGGGGGGCTAAGCAGCGCAGGGCAGGCCAGGGCAGGGGCGGCTAGATTACACTGCCATTACCTGGTCCAGCCTAGCCCAGTCCAGGACAGCCTGTGCTGTCTCTAATCTGCTCAAATATCTGTGGGTAATTGGAAAGGCTCATATATAGCGTGTGGGCACACTGTATGTTTGTGTGTGTGCGCGCGTGTGTGTGCGCGAGCGTGTGTGTGTTTGTGTGCGTGTGTGCAGTGGTGCGGGTCATGCCGGTGTCTAACCTGATCATTCTCATCCAAGCCAGAGGACTGTTTTTTCTGAACTTTCAGACAATTCCTGCCCTCTGCTGTCTTTTCTCTCCTCTTTCGTTTTCTCCTTGACTCTCCTCTTTCTTCACCCTCTCCTCTGCATCTACTCTTCCTCTCCTCTTCCTCTTTCTCTCCTCTTTGAGGCTAGCCTGATGGCGTGGGCAGCTGTGTTCTTTTTGCCCGTCACCTACCGTCACCCTCCTCTATCACTAGGGCTGTTTCTTGACTCTCACACCCTTTT
>NC_085876.1:16564013-16586513 GCF_034702125.1 Engraulis encrasicolus | reverse complement strand
CAACGTGCATTTAACGTGGTACTGCATTTCAGAAGCAAATTTAGCGATGGTGAATTGATAACATTAAAAAATAAACGTGGTGAAACCGGTCTTGCAGTTGACTTCTCTGTTTGTTTGTTTGTTTGTTTGTGTTCACAGGACTTCCTCTGGATGGTGGCAGATTGACAACCTCACATCAGTGAACATGAATCTCATAACTGATTGGAAAAATAAATAAAGTTTTGCACACAATGTGTTTGTCTGTGTACTTGAATCACTTCATAGTAGGCTAGTCTATATTGTATTAAAAATGATAATAACTAAGTAATTGAGTGGAAATAAGAAATAAGACATTTTAAGACCATGAAAATATGTAATTTCCATAAAATTGAGTGGAATAGGTGATAATGCATTTTACGGCCCTGATTCTATCTTATTTCCATATAACTACTCAATTGTTTACAAGGTAATTAAGCAGAAATAATACAAGGATGCTTGGGTGGTCGTTTCTATGCAATAACATAGGAAGAGGAAATATTGCACATTACGGCCCTGATGTAGCCTAATTAGTATGAAACTACTTCGGCTGATACCGTTTAGTTACTGGCATACCTACCACCTAACTACTATTATGACACAGTAGCTGTTTCCATTAGCCTACTATTAAATAGAAACTACAGCATAATTGCACTGGAAACTGTATGGTTATTTTTGCTGTTATTAATGAGAAATTATAGTAATATTGCACTGGAAACCATATGGTTATTTTGCTGTTATTACTAATAACAAGCAGTTATTACCATAAAATTAGACTGAAATTACTGAGAAATTAGTATGAAATTAACACCTTATTAGCGATCCGTAAAGTAAAGTGTTACCCACATTTCTATGCTGAGCAGCAAACTCAGTAGGCCTAATATATTAACTGTTATACTGAATGACCAGACATTATTTACAGCCCATTACGATGGCAGACTCCAGTGCAACATTTGTCAGAGGGGGCCTCTGAAACATCTCCCGCACCCCCTGTTACAATACCAGTGCTCCGCCCCTGTACAGTGTCATGTCATACCAGTACCCTACAATGTCAAAACGTTACTGTTAGCACATTTGGACGCCAGGGGATCCATTCAAACATGTTTCATTGAACATTTAACAAAATATCTCTCTCAGTGTTTATGAGTGATTCTACGATTCCCCTACGCTTTTGGCAAAAGCAAAATGTCAATTATCAGTATTTTTTTTCAACTAAATGACCTAGATGTTTACATAGTGTATATATTTAAGTTTCCAAACAAACAAATTGCCAAGCTTAATCTTAAATCATTTGATAAATACTCTAATGAAAGCGAACATTTGCTTAATTATTTTGTCAACAGTGTTATGGACAAATACTATGTCATTTCAAACATATATAAAAATACTACAGAGTTGAAACAATATATGTTTGAAAGTGCTTATGTCCCTTAGCAGTAATGTTGTCATTAATCTGTGCAACTGATATAGAAAATGTGATTGTTGAGCTTCATAAGTAGGATTTTATGAGTCACTGTGATACAGATTGACACATTTTTCATCATAAATCCCTGTAACGTCTGATTTGAATATAGTCACCCTCCTTACACAAGACTTCCTTCTCCAGGGATAATCCCTAGTGTATGTTCATAGGATTTTTCCAACACATAAGGGATCAATAGCGCAAAAACACTTTCAAAACAGTCAACCGTGTTACTCAACTGTGTTACGGTCAACAGTGCAGGGGAACAAGTCAGCACTTTTTTAGGAGAAAAAACAGAGCAGACAAACCCATCTCCCTAGAACACAAATTATTTTGTTAGTTTGTCTGTCAATATGGATATAAATTGGCAAAAACATACTCCTCCTCAACTGTCATCAGTGTTGCCAGATTGGGCTGGTTCCCGCCCAATTGGGCTGCTTAGGATGGCCGTGTGCGGGTAAAAATGGCATCTATCAGAAAAACCTTCCCACTGCCATATAAATTAATAGAATTGGGCGGGTTTTTAGGGCGGATTTTGATCATTTTTTTGGGCTGGAAATCATCAGCCTCATCTGGCAACCCTGACTGTCATACTTAATTGTAACACCATTGACGGTAACACCGTTGACATTTCAGCCATTTTTATGGTGTTGTGCTAACTGAGGACCTCAGAAGTTCCACCACAACACCTTAATCAATTCATGTATCTGTATGCTTTATCTGTGTTTTTCTACATGTGATTTCTAATTCAGATTCTTATGAATATGTTGATAACACAGTTGACAGGCAATTTTCCCGCTATGAGAACATGAAAAAGAATGGATTAAATTATGGAGCTCAAAACTTACCAAAAAGTCTTCCCGTATCCTGCCAAAGAGGTTATGACATCACGTGATGTTATTCGTATGGCCTAAGACCAAACCATTACTGATTTATGGAGGAGGTTTCAGACCGTGACACGGTTAACACAGTTTTCGTGGACACACACAAAATGGCAAATTTCATGTATAATGGAAAGGACAGTGGTCTTTCTGACAGTTTTGTCATATTGTGATGATTACTGTGAATCAACATTTGCAATCGTCTTGGGCAAAACAAGTTTCTTTACATGCTAATATGAAGACTGAATCTGACATTTGGAAAACAGGACGGCATGAAAACGCCCAAAACCAGTATTAAATATTCATTCTTGCTGAGGGAAATAATGCTATGTCTACACTTTCTGTATTATATGAAAGATAAATGTTTTCTAATGTCCAAAACATCATTGGATGCAGTTAATAGTTAGTGGAATTGCCAAATAAAATCCACGGACTTAAAAGTGTAGGCGAATTAGAGAATCACTCTTATGTAGAACGACACCTATCAGTGCACTTGGCACAAGTTCTGCTGCGTTTCGACCTGTTGTGTTTTATTAAATGTCTCTCACTGGTCATTGTCTTTACACACAGACACACACAGGTGTGTGTGTGTGTGTGTGTGTCTGTCTGTCTGTCTGTCTGTCTGTCTGTCTGTCTGTCTGCGTCTGTGTGTCTGTGTGTGCATGTGTGTGTACTTATGTGAATGTGCATACATTGGGCAAAATTGAGACAGTGCTATATCTGTCTGTGATGACCAGCCAATGACTTCTTCAGCCTCCTGCCTCGTTAGGGAACAGCGTATGAGAGACGTACCGTATGGCAGGATGGGATTCTAATTTAGGCGATGCTAATTTAGAACGAGATAAGTGTGGGAGTGAGAGAGCAGAGCACGTCTCTACTCTGATAGCAGGCAGGAACCAGGCCAGTGTTGGCACCAGTCCACTCTAATTCCATTCGTTACACTGATTAAAACACGGACCAAAACGCACTTCCCGTCTTCACTTGGTACTCTGAACCACTGAACTTTTCAAACTGAAACTTTTTAAAGTTTCAAACTTTTGAAGTTTGTTCATTTGCCTTATTTGCACTTCTCAAATTTCGTTCATTCTCCCTATGTTCTTTTGGTTACATTACATACTGTATCTTTCTTTCTTTGTTTCTTTCCTCTCTCTCTCCTCCATAGCCCTGCATACAGTACTGGCCTGAGTCTGGCACGCAGCACTTTGGACCAATGACAGTGGAGCTCTTGTCTCGCACAGGCGATGAAGATGTCATCATCCGTCTGTTCCGCGTCAAGAACGTCACAAGGGTAAGTCGTGTGTGGATGTGCGTGTGTGGGTGTGCGTGTGTCATGTGTATCTACAGTTGCATGATCAAGTTTGGGCACCCTTTTAGAAAATCTCTACATTGTTTTTTCTCTTGTTGAGATTTTAAAGCAGCAACTTCTTTTCAACACATGTTAAATTGTACTCTTGAAAGGAAAATGTAGTTTGTTGAAAAATAGTTAAAAAGGCATGGGTAAAGGATGGTAAGAATGGTAACAGGCACACTACAGAACACCTCCATAGAACTACAAGACCATAGCTGCTGATACTGCAGACTTAGACATGGTTCCTTCCGCGTATACTTTTCACAAGGCAAAAGCTCATTGGATGGGTGATGCATAAAAAGGCTTTCCTGTGTATCCATCAGAAATAAGTTGCTAAACTTATGCAGAAAGCTTATCTGGACAAGCTAAAACATTTTGGGAAATCATACTGTGGTCAGATGAGACTGAGCTAGAGTTATTTGACCTTAACAATGGGAGGTGGACATGGCAAAAAATGTACACATAAATGATGTGACTTCCGGCCTAAAGTATACACTGCTGTAGGTCTGCATGGCTTGCATACACTCTGTAAAACTTATTACAGTTGAGGGCCTCACTAATTCCTTTCAAATAGCAGATTTTTAAAAAGAATGTTCAAGTGTCAGTCACAAAATTAAAGCTGAGCAGAGTTTCCAGCAGGACAGTGATTGCACTGCACTGATCACAATTCAACAATGAATGAATGCAAAGGAACAAGTACAATGTCTTGAAATGTTCATACCAATCTTGAGATATCACAATTATTGAAAAAGAATTAATGTATTTGAACCAGGATGTCTAAAGAAGACAGATGAGTAACCTGGCTGAATTAGAGGGGTTCTGGATTGAATAATTGGCAACTATTCAGTATCACCAGGCAGCTGGAACTTGTCTTCTTGTATAGCAAGTATCCACAGGCCATTAGATCAGCAAATGTGAACCCAACTTCATATTAATGGTATACCTTCTTTGGGGTGCCCATATTTATCCACATGCCTATTTTTGTTTGAATCCATATAAAATTGTTTCTGTAACACCTATTATAATTCTTCCACTGCTGAAATGTTCCTCTTTCCTTACAGTTTAACATATGTTAAAATGAAGTTGCTACTTTGAAAGCTCAACGAGAAATAAACTGATATAATGATTTTCCAAAAGGGTGCCCAAACTTTCTCATGGCACAGTATCTATAGCCCACTTCAGTGCTCACACTCATGTAGGAACATCTCACAAGTGTAAACCTCACACGTTTACAAATTGCACACTGATATCTCTTAGTATTTGATATCTCTTAGTATTTAATTTCACAGGCCAAGTCCTTATAGAACCTAGAGAGGCTTACAGAGTTTTCCTTTAATGAAAGTGCTCTTTTAATGATCTATTTGACACGGTTAGTGTGAAGAAAGATGAAAAACTTCTAACACTTCTGAGGGAAATGCTGAGGCCTCTTTGGTCGTTGCTTTAAAAGCCATTTCCCTAATTGAACGTCCCTGTCTCACTCAGACTAATGGAGTTTATGTGTAATTGCCTTGCGTGTGTGTGTGTGTGTGTGTGTGTGTGTGTGTGTGTGTGTGTGTGTGTGTGTGTGTGTGTGTGTGTGTGTGTGTGTGTGTGTGTGTGTGTGTGTGTGTGTGTGTGTGTGCGTGTGTATGTGTATGTGTGTGTTTGTGTGAAACAGAAAGAGAGTTTGTGTGTGTGTGTAATTGCCCTAATGTGTCTTTGCTGTCGTCCTCTTATAACACTCCCCAAAAAGGGATGAATCATATATATAATGTGGGTCAATCTGGCAAAGTGCCGTAGACAAAATACCACTAGATTTAAAACAAAGATGCAGTGTCAAGGGTTTCATTTTTCTTCCTGTCTCACTGTGTGTGTATGTGTGTGCTGTGTGTGTATTTTTACAATATTTAAGACTGTGCAATCTTGTTCTTGATTGTGATTGGCTGATTGGGCGTTCCAAGCCATACTAAATTGGGCGTAAACAAACACCGTTCCAAACGAAGATTCACATCTAAGTTACTAATCTTAGACTTGCGTCTAAGTTGATAGAGAGAATCTGGTGCAATTGGGTCAGGGAAGAATACAGGCAGAGAACTTCTTTGTGCCATCTCTGGGAATCAGTGTGATTGCAAAGACATTTTATTCCTGTATATATCTCACCTAGGGTGTGTTTTTGTAACAAAGTTTATGTCTGGCAGCGCAATGAACGTCCGCACTGCCCAGCGCTGTTGCTGCGGTAACCAACTACTTCCTCAACTAAACAACGCAAGGCACAGGAAGTGTTATTATTCTAAGGGATATTGTCAGCGATTCATTTCAACACTGTTAGATAAGCAATTTGCCATTTGAGACTGTGGGTTTCTGTACGATTTATAACGACTAAAGGGAGTTTTACAGCACTCCGCTTCACATCGTGCTTCAACTCCCCTTACCCGTTATACACCGAACAGAACACAAACCCACAGCCTGTCGTGGCCTAATGTTGAAAGATTTATACCCCCCCACACCCCCACCCCACCCCACAGCTACAGGAGGGGTCCTTGGTGGTGCGTCATTTCCAGTTCCAGCGCTGGTCACCCTACAGGGACGTGCCTGACTCCAAGAAGGCCTTCCTCAACCTGCTGGCCATGGTCCACAACTGGCAGAGGGATTGCGTAGATGGACGTATGGTGGTGCACTGCCTGTGAGTAGCAGCTATTGAGGTCCTCACTCTCCTCTCTCTCCCCTCCTCACACTCCTCACTTCTTCCACAGTTGGCTCCTGCTCATTTGCCCCTCTTATTTCCTCTTATTTTCCCCAATAACTGAAACTCAACTCGGCCACACACACACACACAAACACACACACGCACGCACGCACGCACACACACACACACACACACACACACACACACACACACACACACACACACACACACACACACACACACACACACACACACACACACACACACACACACACACACACACACACATTTATGTCTTCAGTGCTGCATGTGTGTGTTCTGAGTCTTCAGTAGAGTTGCAGTGCTTGAGATGGAGTCCTGGTTTCACCTCAGTGACAATGCCTGTGTGTGTGTGATATAGAAATGGAGGCGGTCGCAGTGGGACGTTCTGTGCCTGCAGTATCCTGATGGAGATGATCAGCCATCAAAGCTTAGTGGACGTCTTCTACGCCGCCAAGACACTACGCAACTCCAAGCCCAACATGGTGGAGACCATGGTAAGACAAAGTCAAGAGCCTTTCTCATCGGCCCAGTATAAATACATTACCTAACAACACGTTGCATGACATTGCATTATGCTTGGCCGACGCTTATATGAACTTCAATCCCAACAAGGTGGAGACCGTATTTAGCCAGAGTCAGAACCAGAGTCAAGTAGATCGGCTACTCTGGGACTTTAATTTGTTTTAGATGGGAAACTTCACAAGTGTTTTACTTTTTCAGCAGTCTGTTGGCATCTCTGACAGAAACACACTTCACATGACCACACACACACACACACACACACAGTGGTGTGACATGAAGGTAATGAGTGTGATAGTGCTTAGTGCTTAGTGCTTAGTGCTGTGGTTTGCAAGTCAGAAGGTCACAGCCTGAGGGAAGCAGTAGTAGCTCTTTTGGAGAAGTTTAACACTGGCGTGGGAGGAGGGAGGGAATTTGTGTGTGTGTGCGAGCGTGCCTGCCTGCCTGCGTGCCTGCGTGCGTGCTTGCACGCGTGCTTGCGTGCGTGCATACTTCTGCTGTGGGCGACTCCTACTCCAAGATGTCAGAGGTGATGGGAGATGCAAAGTCTCCATTTCTCTCCCCATCTAATCGATGTCTCATTACCTGCTCTGCTCTGCTCTGGCTAGAACTTTTATTTGGGTCAGCACGAAACACCTTTGGCTGAAAACAGCACATCACTGATGGCGTATCCGATACTAAGACTTACTATAGCCCTATTATATCCCATATCCCAGAAAATAGAACACAGTATGCAATGTGCTCTATACATTTTTGTCAGTACACTGTTACATTATGTTGAATGCTGCTATGTTGCATATTTCTCTCAACATTACCTGACAATTTAATGAGATATCTCACATTTAACAACATGTAACAATGTACTCCTTATATTACTATACAATAAAGCTACTTCCACGACTGCCTTAATCACTGGTCGTGCCAATAATGACAGCCCTGATGAAGGCCAATGTTGGCTGAAACATGTTGCCATTTCTTTAACTGTTTAAGTATGAACTAGCTACATTTAATTAAGAGCTTTTTAATGAAGACAAAAAGTCCAAGTGCCTTGGATTTCATCAAACATCTGATATTATTATAGTATTTGTGAGTTTGATGCACACACATGCACGCAGGCGCGCGTACACACACACACACACACACACACACACACACACACACACACACACACACAAACAAACACACACACACACACACACACACACACACACACACACACACACACACACACACACACACACACACACACACACACACACACACACACACACACACACACACACACACACACACACACACACACACACACACACACACACACACACAAATGGAAGTGTGACCCTCGGAGAAGACTGCAGGTGTGCTGCATAAAATAACCAACAGGTGGATGAGGTGTAATGTGTCCTGGTTAAAGCTGTGGAGAACACACATAGGCCCCAGAATCATTAGTGTGGAAACTTGAGACAAATATCAATATGGCGTCTTCACAAGTTCTTGCTTTTTCCCCTTGAAGTTGTTTGCGACTTGCTTCCTGAATGATGATAGTTTGTTAAAGTCATATTGTTGAAATGTTAAAAATCTATTTATTTTTATTCATGTTTCATGAACATTTTTGCATGCTGCCTACAAAGTGCAGACCCTCGTTGGTTTTAATTATGACAGGAAACCATACAGCAGCTGGAACATTCAGAAGCTTTTTATCACGTTGTTACCGTCTATGAAAATGAACACAAGTTGAAATTACATTTGTCTGGTCTCTCTAGACTGACTTAGACAGCCTAATCAACAGCTGTGCCTCCCCCCTCTCTTCCTCATCTTATTGTCTTCTGTGAATGAAATTGAATTTATTCTGTGAGCACAACAGATGCATTTGCAATTCCCAGCTATGTAATAATTCGGGCCCCGTAATTCCTGCAGTCAGATAGACTCATTGGCATATGTTAAATCTCCAGCCGATAAAGTTGCGTATAAGAGCAGGTATGTTGTGGTGTTTTTTATGTTTTTTTTCAGGAGCAGATCAGTACCATTTATGCTATTGCTTTCCATTACTTTTGCATTGTTCAGTGTTAAGCTTAGAGGTTACTGGTCACCTGCCCTTGAAAACATGCCAATTAGTGCTGTCAGTGTGTAGTGGGTGTGTTGTTACTATGTTATTGCTATGTTATTACCAGTAATAGACAGCAATTAGCATGATCTTAGCATGTCTTTGATCCCGGGGTGGGGGAGGGCTAGCCTGACAGGCCAGACCATTCATTTTGAGTTATTTCTTAACTCGCTGCTCTGATAACGCTTCTCTGGGGACGGTTCAGTCATCCTCCAGGCGGCTGGCCAATAGGCAAATGCACTTGGGTGCATAATAAGATACGTCATGAACGTCCCCTCTCAGCGATTGATCACCACTCATTTCAAACCAGAGCCGAGCTCACTCCTCCCACCCAAGTGCTCCAGGGCATCGAGGATCCAGACCAAAAATGAATGACGAAGTAATTAATGTGGTCTGGTAAAACCAGGCTAGGGGAGGGCTGGGACGGATTTGTCTTTTTTTTCATGGTTGGAGGAGGTGTTGCCCTGGATGCTACACAATGTAGTTCACCAGGTTTTAGCAAATAATGTACATATGTCAGTTTAAAAATGTTTGTTGTTTAGGAGCAGTACCACTTCTGTTGATGTTGTTTGTTTGTTTGTTTGTTTGTTTGTTTGTTTGTTTGTTTGTTTTCTGTTGTTTAGGAGCAGTACCACTTCTGCTACGAGCTGGTTCTTGAGTACCTGGAGTGCCTGGAGGCCAGATAGCAGCCAGAAGGTTCCAGAGGACCAAGTGAGGCTTAAGGTCCAGAACACCAAGCCTGGGAAATCCCATGCTGCTTTGCACAATCTGAAAGACAGCATGGAGTCTACCCTCAGCGAATGGACCAGGTTATGGTCCCTGTCTCTATCCAATGAGAGAGCAGGGAGGCGTGGAAAGGCTATGTCTCTGATAGTTACAACTGATACGATTGACTATGGCTACGAATGCAAAATGATACACATTTGTAATGCCCGTCGTCAATCGTAAACCACACACCCCCTATGGGATTTACAATAGGCAGGTCTCCAGACCTTATCTCACTTGTCATTAGGACTGGTGATAACCAGACAACTGAACGGCTGCTGTTGGACCCAATCCATAAGCACAACTTGTACAGCCTCACTATTGGGTTGACCTGGACCTGGAAGATGAATCCCCCATCACACTCACCTTGGTGGGGTAACTGCTTCACGTTATACTTTTGTCAACCGCTCACTTCGACTTCTTGACTTCGACTGTTGACAGCATGTCCCGTTGCCATGGCGACTACAGTGGTGGACGGCAGCAAAGTGCAGGACCTTCAAGACACCATCACGCTGCACCCCTCCTCATCAGGTCAAGACACCATCACGCTGCACCCCTCCCAAGGCCAAGACACCATCACGCTGCACCCCTCCCAAGGCCAAGACACCATCACGCTGCACCCCTCCCAAGGCCAAGACTACCATCACGCTGCACCACTCACCAGTCCAAGACACCATCACGCTGCACCCCTCCTCATCAGGTCAAGACACCTTCACACTGCACCCCTATCAAGGCCAAGACTGCCATCACCCTGCACCTCTCATCAGGCGAAGACACCATCACGCTGCACCCCTCCTAAAGCCAGGAGGACACCATCACGCTGCACCACTCACCAGTCCAAGACACCATCACGCTGTACCCCTCCTCCATCACGCTGCACCCCTCCTCGGGCAAGGACACCATCACACTGCACCCGTCTTTGGGCCAAGACACCATCACGCTGCACCCGTCTTTGGGCCAAGACACCATCACACGGCACCCCTCCTCAGCCCAGGACAACATCACCCTGCCCCCTCCTTAGGGCAAGACACCATCACGCTGCACCCCTCATCAGGCTGGGACACCATCACCCTGCACCCCTCCTCCTCAGGACTCACGCTGGTGGGCACCGCTGCTCTTCAGGACTCCGGCGAGATGGAGGCGATGGTGCAGTGGAGCTGGTGCAGCTAGCGTAGGGGGCCCTCGGCGGGGCAGAGGGGGTGGTGGTGTTCACAGCCACGGGGCCCCTAGGAGGTGTGTGCGGAGGTCATTGAGGGGGCCATGTTGGTCCAATAGGACCTGAGCGGAGTGGGGGTTGGAGGGTGGGGCACAAGTTGGTAGAGTATAGTGTGTGAGAGAGAGGAGTCTCAAATTAAAAGAGCTTGTCAATGTGGACCTCGGTAAGTGTTGCTTTTGCCATGTCAATGTGGACATCAGTAAGTGTTGCTTTGGTGTAGTTTTAAAAGAATTGCAACTTAATATGAAAATGTATTTGCTCCAAAGGGTTCCCAATGTATTTTGTAATGTTTTGTTTTAATTGAGTGCAGTTTTTTGCAAGAGCGTGTTGCGTATGTAATTCACAGTTTTTTGTTTATTTGGCTAAAACTCCCATTGTCATTCAGCACTGAAATGGACAATGCACACTGCACACAATGAAATTGCATTTATGCCTCACCCATGCAAGGGGGCAGGCCCCAATGGTGCCCGAAAGGGGGCAGGACGGTACATGCACAGGGTACCTTAGTCATGGAGGAGCACGGGGGAGTGCACTGGTTAATTACTCCACCCAACAACCGGGTCGGGAGTCGAACTGACAAACTTTTGGCTACAAGTCTGATGCCCTAACCGCTTACCCATGACTGCCCATCTTCTGTACCCGTTTGGTGTACAAATATTCAGATCTTGTCTCCTTTTTTTCCCCAATTCATTTTCATGTGTGATGTTAGTATTTCATTCCTTGATTTGTTTATTCTCTCTTCACCCTTTAGATCTCTCCATCATTCTATGCAGACTGTATTTCATCTATTTCTCTCTCTCTCTGTGCTGATGTTTTTTGCTTGACCTTTTTCTCCGGTTCCATGCTCACCATCTCAGCAGGAGGACGATACAGGACACATGCAACCCCTTCTCTCTCTCTCTCTCTCTCTCTCTCTCTCTCTCTCTCTCTCTCTCTCTCTCTCTCTCTCTCTCTCTCTCTCTCTCTCTCTCTCTCTCTCTCACTCTCACTCTCACTCTCACTCACTCTCTCTCATTCTCACTCTCTGTGTGTCTGTGTGTGTGTGTCTGTCTCTCTCTCTCTCTCTCTCTCTCTCTCTCTCTCTCTCTCTCTCTCTCTCTCTCTCTCTCTGTCTCATGACACATGCATCCCCTTCTTTCTGTCTTTCTAGTTGTCCATTGCTCTCGTTTCCCATTTCTTTCTCTAACACACACTCTCTCATCTTCTGGTTTCTCTCTTCTGCGCCCCTCTTTTCCTCTCTTCTTGCATTCTGTTATCTCTGTCGTTCACACACTCATTGATTGTTTCTTGCCACAACCCTACCCACCACAGCCCTCCCCCCTCCATCTCCCCTCTTCACCATCTCCATCTCTCTGTATTGTCAACTTCTCTGAAAGACTTTTAAGGGTATTTTCACACCTAGTCCCCTTTAAAGCGATGGTTCGGAGTAGAATCACCCTAATGCCATTTGAACCGTGACACCCATCCACCTTTACACCCGAAGTGTTTTCTGCCGCAGACTTACATCAACAGAGTTGCCGTGTTATTCGATGTTTATTCCGGTTAGCTTGACTCAAGCGCATATGGATACTGGGCACCGTCTCCAAACTTTCCCCACAAAAATAACATGTCATTACACCAAACTTCTGCAGTAGCACAAATATGGTCTGTACTCACGAAACGAAGCATTTGGAAATTAGGAAATAGTCCAGGAGTTTAGTATTATCAACACAAGCTGAATAGCTTCTCTGCTGCTAAAGCTGTGCCAACGTTACTTCCGTCATATGAGACAAGCCCGTAAAAGTCTTCAACAAACTTCCAGACGAGAGTGTTAAAAAAGTTTTCACTGAATTGTGATTAAGGCTTATATTTTCAAGGCAATACTTAAAGATATTTCAAATCTTACCTACTATCAATTAGACAAGGATTTTCGTTATCAATACTGATGCTGAATTCACTTTTCATTGTGCATATTATGAGCTTCGTTGAGGACTCTTACATGCTTGTCTTAGATGACGGAAGTAACGTTGGCGCAGCTTTAGCAGCAGAGAAGCTATTCGGCTTGTGTTGATAATAATAAACTCCTGGACTATTTCCAAACTTCCAAATGCTTCGTTTCGTGAGTACAGACCATATTTGTGCTACTGCAGAAGTTTGGTGTCATGACATGTTATTTTTGTGGGGAAAGTTTGGAGACGGTGCCCAGTATCCATATACGCTTGAGTCAAGCTAACCGGAATAAACATCGAATAACACGGCAACTCTGTTGATGTAAGCCTGCGGCAGAAAACACTTCGGGTGTAAAGGTGGATGGGTGTCACGGTTCAAATGGCATTAGGGTGATTCTACTCCAAACCATCGCTTTAAGTAACCCAAACTCAGTCTTCTTTACCTGTAAGTGTACCAAAAGCCAAACGTACTGAGACCTCTATTGATGTGGTTCACTTCCAAGAGGTGTGTGTACACTTTGAAGCGTTCACATATACACAGAAAATGCTGAGTCACAGGTTTGAGTTCACTTAAATGGCTGAAAGGGACCAGGTGTGAAAACCCTCACTGAGCTAAACCTCACATGCCTTTTTCCCCCTTCCTCTTCTCCTTGCACACACACACACACACACACACACACACACACACACATACACACACACACACACACACACACACACACACACACACACACACACACACACACACACACACACACACACACACACACACACACACTCTGCTTACCATCCACCACAGACAGTGATGTGCTAATAAAAGAAAGAGTGAATTTGTTTTAATGTTTTCAGTTAAATTAACTGAATCTGACAGGGCACCTTGAAAGGAACAAAAGAACGTGCACCCTAAGAAGTGAACGTGTGAACATTGCAGATGAGGACTTTGACTTTGGTTGAATGTTTTGTGTCCAAATGAGGATTACTGCCTTCAGATGTCTGATCTTATCAACACCCCTTCTCCATTATTGGTGTACGCTACGGCATTGACTTTGCTGTGTTAATAATTAAAAGTGCTTAATAAGATATGTGTTGAGTGAAGTTTTTTAACTGTGTTTCACTCTTTTCACAGCTTTTCCTCTTTTATTTGGAATACCAGCAATTACATTTGCACAGCTTCTCACTCAAATGAACTAAAACAGATTACTAATTAAATGGGGTACTAATCAGTTATTTTTCAGTGAAGTGTCCAACTGTTTTTTAGCCCTCCCATTCATTTCTAATTTCATAATCGACCACTTTTTTTAGTTGCAGTTCTTATTTTATCAATAGGAATCAAATGCAAAGACGTCTGCCCATTCTGTGACTGACTTCAATAGAAAGTGCTCACCTCATTCTGTGCCTAGCCCTCTGGAGTCTAAGGCCTCTCAGATGCTTTGAGGTTCTTTGCAACACCTTGACTTTTTCAAGTATTTGAACTAAATGTAAAAAAATATGCAAAAGTGGCACATATGGTTGTATTCTGAAAAGCCTAACAAAAAAGAATATGGTTAAGTGCAAGTCTTATTTACATTGCGTGTAAACACAACTCTACAAAAAAACAAAACAAAAACAAAAAACATTTTAGGGGTCTTCAAACACTGCAAGAAAACACACTCTAAATATATGTAGCCAAGACTTTTGAAGATTGAACCTTGTAAACAAAAGTGTTTGCAACATAAAAGTAAAAAGAGCATTTAGAAATGAAATGTTGTGTTGTTTCCTTACAGAGTGTGAAAGTGTAACTGTAAGTCAAGCCAGTTTCAATGCAAGTTGAATACTAATTAGATGGACCTGTAACAACTCTAATGGCCCCCACCCCCCTGTCACTTTCCATGTGATTATTGTCAGTATATATTTGCAAACTAGAAGTTTCAATGTTTTAAATTGTGTCATTTATATGTTTGAATGACCAAAACTCACAGAGTTATAGATGTGTTTTTGGAGAAGGGTCAAATGCGGTCACTGGTGACCGGTTGGACCTCAGGGTGCTAGAATACATAGCTCTTCACCTCAGTTGTCCCTCAGTTGGTCACTTAGACGTCAGCTTACACACACAGAGACATTGCATATCATATTACATTGTTTGACTTTAGATCAGAGGATTGCAGGTTCAAATCCCATCCTTCCACTCTCTATGTCACTCCATGGCTGAGGTGCCCTTGAGCAAGTAACCTAACCCCACATTGCTCCAGGAACTGTAACCAAATGCCATGTACTTAAAAAATAACTAAGTCACTTTGGATAAACGTGTAATCTAATGTAATGTAATGGTTGCCTGCAAAAGCCAAATTATAACATGTTGCCTAACCACATCGAATAGCCAAACATTGCTATTATGACCGATGGTAGGCTACTTCATTTTCATCTACCGTACAGTATATAAATGTCAGCTCTCCATAATACTTGTTGTCAGAAGCCTCATTACCCATCTTACATTGAGTACATGCAGTTCAGTATCCCGAATATGATCGGGATATTAAGTATCCCGAATTTGCGTTTGACCATATAAACACTTCAGTATCCGAATAAGCCCTTATTCGGGATACTGAGAAATCGGGATATGCTAGGTGGAGTATTCCGATACTGACGCATGTACACACCTTATCCCGAATACAGCGGCTTCCCATAGAACGCTGTTGCTGGTATCCAAGCTACACGCATTTGAAGAGAATTCTGTAACGGCCAAGAATCTGGACTGGGATATAACGTTCTGTGCTCAAATAAACACCTTATCTCGAATATGATCATAACTGGTGTCATGAACAAGTCATAAACATGATAATGCCAATGTCATAAACATTTTATGGCCATGAAATGTTGACATTGTTAGGCCTGTCTTTGTCATAACCGAATTTTACTTAAGGACAAGGTCATCCAATGTTTATGACATTGACATAATTTTTATGCCACATTCATGACTGCATTATGACAATGTTATGACACCGTTATGTCATACGTATGACGCCGGCGTCAAGTAAAGTGTTACCGAATCTTCTTCTAATTGGTGTATTGAAACTTTGCTGTTTAATTAAATGAAATGTATATTCTTTTTAAGCTCAAGCCCAGTGTGCAGACAACTCTATCACACTAGCTGTTTAACATATCCATAAGTGAAAGTGAAATTGTCAGGGCATCCTAATCTCAGGAATGTTTCCTGACTTTGTGGGGGCTAATTCACCATGTAAAGGGCCGTACTGTACACACACGTCGCTACTAGTAGTAGAGTAGAGTAGAGTAGAGTAGAGTAGAGTACTTTTATTAATCCCGAAGGAAATTAAGGTGTCTGTCAGCTTACATAAATACACAAATACAAAACATACACAAGACATTATACACATAATTGAACATTACAGGAAAAATATATATCTTGAGTACTACCACCACACATTATCTCACATACACACATGTTCTGTCTCTCACACACACACACTCACACACACATTGTCCCACCCACACACCCACACACACACACACACACAAACCCACCAACAACCCCCCTCCCACACCCACCCACACACACACACACACACATCCCTGCACAGACACAAGGTCTGGTAGGGTGTCATGTTGCATACATTCACACTCACAGAAAAACAAAATAACCATGTTAAGTACACATACAAGAGCCAAAGAAGTTCTAATTATTGTCCATGCAAAAGCTGAGTAGTTCACGGCAGCTATTCCAGGGGGTGAGGTAGCTGAGGTGGGGTGTAGTGGGTTATTGTCCTGTATTGGGCAACCCTTAAAGTGTCCAAGGTAGTTAAAGCCACGGGAACTTTCAGCGAATGTTCCATGAAAGACTGGCGAGTAGGCGAGCAAGTGAGAAGTTAGTAATGTGTGTGTACGCCGCTTAACATCACATCATGAGGTGTTGTCGCTGCCACTAGCACATATGTGCAGACGGCTGTGAGTGACAGAAGAGGGGTGTGTGTGTGCGTGTGTGTCCGTGCGCGCGCGTGTGTGTGTGTGAGTACGTGCATGTCATGTCACTTCAAAGGGTGCCACCATAACAGAGGGTGGGCGTCGGCCTGTCCCCAGGGCTTAGCCACACTGACAGGACGCTTTAGTCGCCTTCAAGAAAAAAGGTGCATGTCTTTAAATGTGTTTGTATTTGTGCGTGTGAGGGTGTACCGTATGTGTGTATTGTGGCCCCCTGAGGTCTTGTTCTAGCTAAGATGAAAAGCTGCTTGTTGGGTCAGGCTGGATAAACAACACATCACTTGGTGTCGCAGCCTATCTGTCAGAGGTTAGGGGTTCAGTACGGAGCGAGTGTAAGTGTGTGGGTATGGAACTGTGGGTGGAGGTGCGAATGCTGCTGCTGTCTAACAAGCACTGCCGCTCACCTGCAGTTTCTTGTGCAGAGAAAAACAGAGTAGAGGGAACGAGAAAAGAGACCATGAAGAAGAAGTGTTGATGGGGGGAGAATTGGGGGGAGCAGAGAGGAGAGAAAAGTGCAGGAAAAGAGAGTGAATATCATGATCATAGAGGTAGAAAATAACACTAGAGAGGACACAGCAATTTGCGAATACACTGGGAAATGGCAGCTGGAGCTTCCCAACTTCCGTAGGTAGTGTAGGTACTTTCAGGCAATGCAAGTCAATGGAGAACACGCCCACCCCTGTCAAGAAATTAACTAAAACTGTGTAAATATAAAGTAACACTTTAATCAAAGACCAGATTTGAAATGTCAGGCTACATATCTACTGAAATCATATGAGTCGATAAAATACATTTAAAAATCAAATAATATATTTTATGAACATAGTTAGCAACACACTTCAACTATTGTCCTTGTATAGTGTGTTGATGGACATTTTCACATGATTAAGCCATTTTTGACAGAGGTGAGCCTCGTTCTCCGTTAATTTCCGTTTCTCTGATCTACCTACAGATAGTGGCCGCTACAGATTGCCGTAAAAGGGGGGCGGGGTCCTCTCTAGTGTTATTTTCTACCTCTATGATCATGATCCTTCTCCCATCTCTCTGGGTGCGTTCCAATTTGCGACCTTGCTTCCTCCACTTGTGCTTGTGGCCTTGCCCAGCCTCCGGGCCCCTCCTCCGTGGAGAAAACAATTCAGTTTCCCAGCTGTCAGCCAAGCCACAACAACNGTGTTGAAAGAATGAACAGTAAGGGAGTACCGCTGGAGAGAGGTGACTACATGGAGGAAACCAGAATATCTGCCAATGTCTGTTACTGTTTTTCAGGCCAGCCAGAGGTGCATTTCTGGATAACTAAATTAGCAACTTACTTGATTGCAATGCAAATTCCCATTGGGTACCAAGTAAGTTGTTAACTGGTTGGCAATGATGCTTTCGAGAAATGGGGTCCATAACCATGACCGTGCCCGCACCAGTTACGATCACCACTTAAGTGCACTCAAGTGCATTCATACCTGTCTCCAAACTTTTTCACACGTGACTGTGTGTTACTCGGATGAACCTGCTCACGCCGGCCTGCCGTGGCCAACCGGTAGGGCACTCGCCTGCCATGCTGCTGACCCGGGTTCAATTTCCGGCCCGGGTCCTTTGCCGACCCCTCCCCTTCTCTCTCCCACTTCACTCAGTGCTGACGCCACGTTATCGTCACGGTTGTGCCACCTGCCCTTGACTTTAATCAGTTCCCCCTCAAATCCCCCCCCCCCCCCCCCCCCGAAACACACGTGCATACATCACCCCCCCCCCCCTAAAATGACCCACACATGCATACACACATATTGTATAGGCCTACTTAGACAACCACCGTCTTCAACTGAAGCCACGTGAGTGAGTGAGTGAGTGAGTGAGTGAGTGACCTCTCAGACTGTGACTAACTGCTGATCTCCACAAGACGGAAATAAAACGCTGGATGGATTTCTAAGAGTCTGGGGCAGTCTGAGGGCCGGGCGGAGGCATGAGAAATAATTAAATAATCATAAAAATCCCTCCACTAAAGAGCGATTGAATTGGCATTAATGGGTCCGTGATGGTAATGGGCCTGTGATGGTTATTCAGAGGTGAGGCAGAGCGGCTGGCGTCCCTGACACATATAATACGAGAACCTTCATTCAGACAGACTCTCTGTAATTACCATTTGTAAAGATCAGCACGATCAAATTAGATGGGATTAAAAACATTCTGATGGCACGCATGAATCGTTCGAAGGACCTCGTGGCAAGAAGTTTCTCCTATTCTCAGAGGTTTTTTGAAATGCAAACGAATTCTCATCATTACACCCTGACTCAGACAGATGGGAAAAAAGGCCATTGTCTGAGTTATTCAACATGAAAACCCATTTGCAAAATGAGCCATGAGCAGGACTTTTAAGAGTGCACTTTGGGCAAGTTTTTGACAGTGTAATGGGACTCAAAACTGCCATCATGTAAGGCAAGGCAAGGCAAGTTTATTTATATAGCGCATTTCATACACAGGTGCAACTCAATGTGCTTCACAAAGTTAACAAATGTAAATGAAAGGAAACAGGGAAGAAAGAAGGAAATGAATTAGAGTCAAAAAACATTTTAAAACATTAAGATAAAACATAAGGTAAAAATAATAATAAAATAAAATAAAATAAAACAAATTAAATAAAAATAAAAATAATAAGAATAAGTAATTTAAGCTAGGGGAAAGCATCTGAGAACAGCTTTGTCTTGAGTCTAGACTTAAAGCTATCAATAGTGGGTGCATTTTTTATGTCATCTGGAAGCTGGTTCCAAAGCTTTGAAGCATAGAAGCTAAAGGCTGCCTCTCCACACTTTGTTTTGACTTTTGGAATCACCAGCAAATTCTTCTCCGTTGACCTTAGTGACCTAGTTGGTGCATACAGCTGAAACATATCCAGTAGATATGTGGGTCCCATTCCATTTAGTGATTTAAACACAAGTAGCATAGCCTTAAAATCAATTCTGTAGCTTACTGGGAGCCAATGCAGCGATCTTAAAATTGGAGTAATGTGGTCGAACTTCCTTGTCTTTGTAAGAACCCTTGCAGCTGCGTTTTGTACAAGTTGAAGCTGTTTAATGGTTTTAGTGGGGAGGCCAGTAAAAAGACTGTTACAGTAATCAACTTTATTAGAAATAAAGGCATGTATTAGCTTCTCCAGATCATGTTTAGACATCAGACAGACATGTAGACACTCAGCAACTTTTTAAAGGTACAATGTGTATTATTTAGTAGTTTATTTCTAGAATCCATCCTGTCCATTCACAAATGTTACCTTTTTCACAAATACTTGAAACCACCACCATAACATTCTAAGTATTCATAATATAACTGGGGAAAATGGAGGATCAATTGAGAAACGTGAGGCTGCACTTGAGTGTGTGGAGAGGCCGCTGTTTGAGGTAATAATAATAATACATTTTATTTATGTAGCGCTTTTCATGGCACTCAAAGACGCTTTACAGATAGGCAACATAAACACAAAAAACATACAAACACTCAAGACATACAGAGACTCAATATATGTACAAAACAGGGACGCAACAAAATAGATGGCTGTGGAAAGTTAAGTCAATGATGAAATGGAACAGTCACGTTTGGTGGAGATGATAAGCAAAACCCACGACAGGAGCAGCGATGGAGGGCCATGGGGATACGTCGTGGGGGGCGAGCTCAGACGAGGGAGGCAGGCGAACAAGCAGATGAAGTTCTTTAAATGAACGGCGAAATGCCGTGGACGGGGCCACCGAGACGCTAGTTAGGCAGGGAGGCATCCGAGCATGCTGTCAGTCAACAGAACCCAGAGGCGAGGCTGGACGCCACGAGACAGCACGGTGTAGTAGTTGGTGCTCCCAGCCACCAGGGGACGGCACTGTAGAGAAGGAGAGTAGAGTTGCCCAGCTGGGACTCAAACCCAGACCTTCTGGAGTAGTAAACTGGGGTTCTGACCGCTACACCAAAGAGCCAGGCTCGTTGGCATGTTAGTCAGAACACACCCACAACCCTAGTGATGATCACTCCATCACACTGCCTTCCCCTTCGGGAAGCGCACCCGTGCGCTGCACAGACTCATGGGGTCCCTCACGCAACTGCCCATCACACTTCTCCCATCCAGTGTGCCCCATCGTCAATGCTTCACCCATCACTGTGGTCCCTCGCACCGGGGTCACCAATGGTCACTCCATCACAGGCACAAATTGGTGAAGCCAGCAGCCACGTTGAATGAACAACAGCTCCCTGGAGCAGCATTGGAAGTGGCGTCAGACGCAGCGATGGAAATAGGTTTTGTTGAGTTGCTAGCAGCCACAGCAGCGGGCCAACGCCGTGTAGCAGGTAGGCCGTCCCGATTTGCCCACAGCCAAGCGTCAGCGACCAGGTCGTATGTCCAAAAAGGTGTAACATAGTCCGAAAGTTTGGGTGAGTTTGAGTGGGTAATGGAGCCGTAATCTACAGCTGATTACAGCTAAGATGTCACACCGGGAGCTAATGCAGGCCCGTAGCGAGGGGGGAATCGAAGGGTTCGTTCAATGACAACAGGAGGTCCTAAGAAGCTATTCTGTACTGAACATATGGAGAGGGATCCAGGGAGTAAAAGAGGGATGGAGACAGGAAGGAAGGTAAGGAAGGAGTGAAGAAGGGACAAAATAGAGGCAATGGAGGGAGAGGGAAAGACAATGGAGGATCAAGTGAGAATTGTGAGGCCCCTTTTGAGTGTGTGGAGAGTCCGTTGTGTGAGGTCATCTGCAGCTGATTACAGACAACAGGGGGCCGCCAGGTGCCACTTCCTCTCCTCCCTGGCAACCAATGGCATGGAAACGTTTTTTTAATATTTGAATTGATTATTTATTTGCATCGTTATTAGTGACAAGTCACATTTGTTGTGCATTACTGACATGCATACTGTACACTACAATAGCCTGCAATACAATATAACACGTACAAAATACATACAACATGCAGCCGTTATAGTAATACATCTCTAATGAGATGTCGTATTTCACATTTCACAAACTTTTGTCTAAGGTCTTGAAAAGAAGGTAGAGAATGCGCGCACATCAGTGGTACAGGTGCTGGACAAAATAGAGTAACTGAAATAAATGATAGAAGTCCGCAACACTGTTAATGCTCCCAGTGATTTATTTGCATGAAAAGAAAACATTCCACTTTGAATTCTCCAAAAGGGCATTGTCTCTAAATGGTGGATTATGTATTCCATTAGAACCTGGTTTGATTCAGCTCTGATTTGTCCAATGAAGTTTAAAAGTTCATCAATGTGAACTGAATCTGTGAAAAAGTAAACAGGCGGAGGAAATGTATTTAAAATGCAGTGTGCGGCAGTGAAAGGGCAGGCGAGTCATATACCTTGACAGGCAATTTGCATTGTGTCAACATTTTCTGCAGTAAGCTGCCATCCTGAGGGCAAGGGAAAGCGGCAGTTCACCCTCATTCTAAAACCGTGGCAAACAACCCTACAGTAGTCCATCATGTGCATTTACAATGTTGCGGAGGGGTGACAAAGTTCATCTCTGGAGGTTGCTTCATCTGTGTCAATCAAAATCCTTAATTTCATGTCCAAAGTAAATAAATCAAAAATCAAAA
>NC_085876.1:16549013-16559013 GCF_034702125.1 Engraulis encrasicolus | reverse complement strand
TCATCAGAGCACAGCGCTCCGAACTGCTTCCTCAGGGCCACGGGGAAGGTAGAGAGAGAGAGAGACAGAGACAGAGAGAGAGAGAGAGACAGAGAGAGAGAGAGAGAGAGAGGGAGAGAGAGAGAGAGAGAGAGGGAGAGAGAGAGAGATGTTAGAAAAGAGAAGGGAGCGTCCTTTGTACTGGATTCTCCTCAAGGGCAGGGTTTAGCACATACAGTACGTTGGCACAATTTTCTGTTCTCAATTATTGTTTGACCATAGTAATCTGATTGAAGAAGAACATTATAATTGAGAAGTATTATGACAGACAGGTACAAGTACCATCTCTCATCTCTCCTTTCACCTTCATTAAGCACAGTGGACAGGTAGATTGTTTTTTTTCACTGGCAATGACAAAATGTAACAACAGCTTGTCAATTCAGGGCTTTGGGAAAAAGGTTCTGTGCATGTCTGGCATGCCCACGTGCGGAGAGTCTCCACACTCCTCCATTCTTGACAGTTGGCTTCACAGAACTCAATGTGCACGACCCCAGCAGCTAAGAGAATGGCATTCCGCTTGGCTACACAGAAACAGAAACATTATTTCAGCCAGGTGGCGTAATTACTTGGCTCACCTGCACTCTTTTTTTCTTTTCTTCTTTCCATTTCATTTCATTTCAGTTCTTCTATTCTCCACTCTTTCAGGCTCTGCCCAATATGTCTCATCTGAGCTCCTCCAGTCCAACAGCTGAGCACCCCGAGAATAAAACCTGAATTTCAGTCCTGTCCTTCTTCCATCCATTCTTTTATCCATCTACCCATCTCTCCATCTGTCCATCTATCTATCAATCTACCCATCTGTCCATTTATTCTTCCACCCGTGGAGGTGAGTTGATTCGAAAGCATGACAGGGGCACATGGGGGAGGCACGAGAAAAAAGATCAAGCCAACGTGACATACATTTGTGTTATTGACTCAGTCACTGTGCTTCTGACAAACTTGATTTAGCTGATCATAGAATGGCTATAATTTGTCAACCTGGGATATTCAAATGTACTGTATTATAAGTCTGTATTATAATTCAAACATGCCAACCATACGTGACTTTTAATGCCTGAAATTCACTCTGGTCACCCATTTCACTCTCTTTAATAATAATTTAATAATAATTGTATTTGTATAGCACTGTATCATACAAGGCATGTTACTCAAAGTGCTTAACAAATGGGAAAAAAACATCATTGTTAGAGATGGATTTAAAGTGTTTATGAAACGAAAACAAACGGTCATTCCCATTAAAGCCTTGTTTTTTCTGATAGCATCGATGAGACTTTGAACCCAATCATCCTGGAGGAACTTGTGAAAATGGCAACTCAAAGTGTGAATTCTGTGAAATTTGGTGTGACTAATGAGCTGGGCTGTGACATCATAGAGGGGAGTCCCTGGTTTGCTAGTATGGCGATCTGAGAAAACAACACACATTTGATGGACCCACATCTTATAAAGGAACCAAAATTCTGATACAAACATCAGCGTGTCGAAAAACCACACATCCAACCTCATGAGAAAAAAAAACAGCAGCACAAATCTATTTCAGAGGCACTGATACATCTGCAGAAAGTGACATGTCTGACAGGCGAAGTGACGATTGTTGACATAGCCTGACAGTTCGTTTTGTTTATGGTTACGGTTGCTAAGGGGCGCTTTGCCATGACCCACAGATGACATGGCGTGTGTATTTGTTGACAAATGGGGGGCATTTTGATTCAATTGCGCGATATAGTGTGATTGAAATGCATGTAGGCTACATGCAAAAATATCATCAACTAGAGAAAAAAAAAGAGGTATTAGGCTGTTGGAAAATACCCTAGATAGCCTGAGTCCTCAGCATATTTTTAGCGTTTATCATTATTATTATTTTTTGTGCTCAAAGTCACAGGCGTCGCGTGTCCCTCAGCCGGACTCTGAGGACGAGGTGTGTCCAAACGTCAGCCACACGTGCACCACAATACTAAAAACAAACAATCAACGCTTCAAAGTAGGCCTACGCTATGTGCATCTCTGTTTATTCGCTAAGCAGCCCAATCTGTGAGTTGGCTGTCCTCGACTGAGAGCACCACGCTGATGTGCGGATATCCTCCCAAAACCAATTTATTGACCAGTTGAATGGCAATCAATAAAAAGTGCATATTCCGAGAGCATTCGCATCGGTTTGGCATGTAATGTGCATTACCCTTTCCTGAAAACAACATACAAAGCAGATGGACAAGGTAAAACGAGTAGCCTAAAGCAAAGCAGTGCACTCACCTGTCTTCATGCCCGAGCAGTTACAGGGGCAGTTTCAGTCTGCACGCCGGCGATGTCAATTGTTGGAACTGCTTGAGGCAATAGCATTCTCTTCAGTCCAACCATGCCCGCGACCTCCACATTTGTGGTGAAGCACAAGGGGTGGAAATGTGCCGAGCAAAACAGTGACCACGAGCTTGCTTCAAAACCACGCATTGGATCCACAGAGCCCTAGCTTGATTTAGCCTTCTCCTTGTCGGCCACAGTTCCATCATTCTTCACAGAAGGGAACTTGTGCAAAGATATTCCTTCTGTCAAGTAGCCATTTTTGCAGCTGGCACCGTTCGGCCCTCCAGCAACACACTGCTTGACACTGCGCTTTGTTTTGGTACTAGCCGCCATTGATCTGAACAAGGTGGAATGAGGTGAACTCACCCCTTCTATGTCACGCATATCATTTGCATAAAATTTGCATTTCACCAAAAAAACACTTTTTGGGAACGTTTTAACATGACTTTTAGGACAAAATATCACCCAGACAATATCCCATTTTATTCACAAGGCTTAGAACTTTCAGAATCTGTCCTGGAAATGGTCAAATTCCTTTACTTTGTTTTCGTTTCATAAACACTTTAAAAGGAGATATAGAGGAGAGGCAGAAATAGCAGGAAGGCAGAGGAAGAAGAGATAGAGATTGTAGAGTCATAAGGTCAACGTAGGTTAGGACCAGGATTCTTAGATGCGTAAGGTCCATAGTGGCTGGGCCTAGCATAAGTCATAGATAGTCACACAGAGATTGGGCGCTCAGATGCGGCCCCTGGCTGCTAGGAGTTGGCAAGGATGAAGAGGTGGGTCTTCAGCTGCTTCTTGGAGGAGTCGACGGAGCTGGCTGATCGGATCTCGATGGGGAGGGCGTTCCATCTCTTTTCCACTACCCATTTTCTACCCGGTACAGCTCAACACAGCAGAACTTGGCCGCCGTTTTTTTCCGCTTCGATTTGTCACGTAAGGTACAGCACAGCTCGAAAACCAGCCCTAGTTTTTTTTGGCCGGCTGAACAGAGTTGAGCGGGTCTTTCGCTGCTTACTATGCTCGCCCTCACCGGTGAATCAGAAAATGATCATGGAAGTTACCAGATCAACTCTCTTGGAATGCTCTTTAGTTTGACACTGTATTACTTTGATATTAAAATCGAAGGCAGAAATCCACATTTGTAGTATGCAAATATGATATCGCTGAAACTATTTATAGCCTACTTCGATAGATCAGTTATCTATCGGACTTACATTACTGTAAGTCAACTAGCCTACGTGAAGTGATGCTACATAACAACGGCAAAAACTCCAACCATGTTCCAGGTAACATGGCTTGTAATGGAAAAACAAACCAGGCTGGTTTAACAGCACCACTCAGCTCGACACGACACTGCACAGCAAAACCTTTTGTCCCCAGAAAGTTTGCTGTGGTCACTCAATTTGCAGACTCTTCATGGTCACTTATGGTCATTTTTGCTGTACACGCACAGTAAAGTAGAGACAAAGAGTCCAGAGAGAAATGTTCAAAGAGACAGAGGGAGAGAGAGAGAGAGAGAGAGAGAGAGAGAGAGAGAGAGAGAGAGAGAGAGAGAGAGAGAGAGAGAGAGAGAGAGAGAGAGAGAGAGAGAGAGAGAGAGAGAGAATGAGAGAGAGAGAGAAAGAGAAGCATAAGTGCTATGATGTCTCTGGGCTTTTGATGGCTATGGTGTCAGTGTTGGTGCCATATGTTCATTAAATGCTGCAGCTCCAGGCCATAAGTGCAACACACACACACACACACACACACACACACACACACACACACACACACACACACAGACACACACACACACACACACACGCACACACGCACACTCGCACACTCGCACGCACACACAGTAAAAGCCAAAAGTGCAGCACAATGACATTTCAGCAGCCATCTGTCATTGCTGTCCTGTGCCTGAACAAATAGTCTGACGTGGCAAGATGGGAGGAAATGAAGTGCTGAATAGTTTACTCTTACTCAATCGCATTTGTTCGTAGACATGAAGAGCTTACTCCTACTCCATCAGATGTGTAGAAATGAAGTGCTTACTTTTACTCCATCGGATGAGAAGAAATGAGGTCTTTCTCTTACTCCTTTGGATGAGAAGAAATTAAGTGCTTACTTTTGCTCCATTGGTCAGCTTTCCCAAGTGCCTCTTGTTTTCTATTGTTCCTCTCTTTCATCCCAGAATTGCTACGTTTATATGACATTTTCAATTCTGAATTAATAATTACGAATTAAATAGTTCTGTCAAGTTAACCTTATTTTTTTAAAGTATTTTTCTGGTGCTTTTCTGTCTTTTATTATTATAGGACAGTGTGAGAGTAGAAAGGAAATGACTGGGAGAAAGAGATGCGGCAAGCTCTGGAAATGACCCCGGCCGGATTTGAACCGGGGTCCCCATGGGCAATGTAAGCCCAAATGTGTTTACTTTCATTTAATTCTAAATTGTGAAGTGTTTAAATGATTTCAAAGAGGAATTAAGCTTCATTTAGAATGAAATGGAGTTATGTCTCATGTAAACATAGCCAATGTCTCCCGTTCCCTCTCTTGGCTTTTTATTTTCTCTTCCTTTCTTTCTCTCTGTTGCTCTCTACACTACATCACTATTCCTCCCCTCCACATCCCTCTTTCCTCCCCTCCCTCCCTATGTTTTCCTTTATTGTGTGTGTATGCAGTAAGCTGTAAGAAAAAAAGGCCATTAGGCAGCTGTCACTTTAAGATCTATGGGCTGAAGGAGAACGTGTTGTCAGGGCTGCTGCTTAAGCTTTAATGAAATACCGCCCACGTCAAGTGCCATAAAGCTGGTATTTAGCGGGCCCAGCATCTATCCACTGTCAGTGGCAGCAGGGGTTTACAGCTTACCCTCGCCGCCGCTGCCCTTTGTGAGGTAAAGTTCGAAACTCAAAGTTCAAAATTTAAAAAACGTTCTCTTCGGGCCAGCAGCCGTCGTCATGGAGCTAAACACCAGTCGTAATGTCAAAGGTCAAATACGAAGGTGTAGGCCTATATTTGGCTTTGAAAGTGGTGGGGAAAGGATGGTAAATTGTCTGGGTCAACTATTCTTTCCATCATATTTTTGGAAAAGGTGGTGGAGACAAGCTATGTTCATCTCAAAAGTGGCCCCACCATCCACACCTAAAATTACACCCATGGTCAAATATCTCAACAGCACCTGTGGGAGGGAGACACAGCGTTGCGCCATTCCCCAATAGGATTTCATGCTAATGCAGTTGGCATGGAAACCAGGAAACACAACATTAAAAAATGGTTGGGTGGCATGACTCTCAAAGAACCTTTTGTTTTGTCATTATTTTTTTATCAGGGCTTGTTGCTAAGCACACACACACACACACACACACACACACACACACACACACACACACACACACACACACACACACACACACACACACACACACACACACACACACACACACACACACACACACACACACACACGCACAGAAGTGAGGGCAGGCAGGCAGATGAAGGTGTCTGGCACCCCCCTCTCTCTTTCACTCACACGCACACGCGCACACACACACACACACACACACACACACACACACACACAGACACACACACACACACACACACACACACACACACACACACACACACACACACACACACACACACACACACACACACACAAAAGCACACACACTTCCCTTAAAATTCCTCCTCTGTCACTCTCTCTCTAATTCATTCTCTCGTTTTTTCACTCCCCCCATTCTCTCTCTCCTTCACTCATCTGTGTGTGTGGCTCAACAGAGAGAGAGAGAGAGAGAGAGAGAGAGAGAGAGAGAGAGGAAGAGACAGAGATAAACGACCCAATCATGTGCATGCAAATGCGGAAAATACATCAGTGCCAGGCACTCATAATTTCTGCACACCTGCCTTTTGCTGTGCTAGATACTGTATAACGTGTGTGTGTGTGTGTGTGTGTGTGTGTGTGTGTGTGTGTGTGTGTGTGTGTGTGTGTGTGTGTGTGTGTGTGTGTGTGTGTGTGTGTGTGCGTGTGCGTGTGCGTGTGCGTGTGCGTGTGTTTACTCTATGTGTGTGTGAAAGTGTGCAGTGGCAGATATAATTTCCCCAGTAAGCTCACAGGTTCTTTTCCTCTTTATATTCTTGGTTTCATACCAACATATTTGTATTATATGCTGTGTGCTTATTCACGGGATTTAACACAAGCTGCTTCCACATTTTCAAATTCTTTTCAAATTTCTTTCTTTTTATTAAATTATGTTTTGGGGGCTTCTTGGGCCTTTATTATGACAGGACAGTGTGAGAGGAGAGAGGAAATGAGCTGGAGAGAGATATGGGGTAGGGCTGGCAAATTACCTCGGCCAGACTCGAACCGGGGTCCCCATGGACATGCAAGCCCATATGTGGGGGGCTTAGAGCACTGTCTCCCACCCCCTTCAAATTTCATTTTTTTTATTCTTTCCCCCCCTTTTTGAGCTCAGGGCACCCTTACACAAAATTATTTCATCCACAACCCAACCCTAATGATGCATTCTTTCCTTTTTCTTTTTATAAGCTCCTCATATATAGTTTTCTTTTATTTATAAAGCAATCTGTCATTTTGCAAAGCATAGAGTTTATTCATCATATTATTATTGTCACAATATTATAGTTATATTATTTTGTCACCTGTATTTTAACCCAATTCACGTTCGGTAAATTACAAAGGCCTACACTGGTAACTGTCAATACTTGTTACTAACAGTTGCCCCTTTTTCCAGTCCAATGAGCACAATCCTCTCTATTCCTCTCAATGGTATTTGGTTGGTAGTACTCACTTCAACAGAACTGAATAAACCCTGTGAAGTGCTATATCCCACCCCATAACTCCCCCAACAGCCCCTACCTTTTGTTCCAATGGGAACATTTTCTTTCAATGCCCCTCATCTGTGTACACCATGTGCTTTATCTTTAAAGCTCATAATGCAGCTAAATGGCAAGCTGTTTTGTTTTTGTTTCCGTATGCCTGTCAAGGTTTTGATGATTACAATTTCTTTCCCCATCCCAAAGTAAACAAAATAATTTCTGCACACACATTTTTTGAAAAACACCCAGGCTCAGCTTTGTACCAGCACTCCTCCAGAATGATACAGTCGAGGAAATGAAAGGAATGGGGAGGCACAGAGAGGAGTAGAGAGGAGAGGAATGGAGTATAGTGGAGAGTCAGTGGTGGTGGTGAAGGATTTGTTTGGAGGCATCAGCCCAGCCCACCTCTATGAGTTGCGACAAGCCATTCACGCTCTTCAGTGTTTTACGAGCTGTTTGGTCGCCCCTCCACATCGCTCACGCCCTTCGCAACTGTATTACATTCCATTTGCATTCTAATTCCGTGCAAATTCACCAGCTTGTTCAATGGGCCCCAGCAAGATGAATCTCTGCTGCTTTACAACAAACAGGGGACATCATTATGCAGATGAAGGAGAAATTACATTTTCTAGCGCTGAGCTGAGCTGAGCCACAGTGCTGTAAAAGCTGCCACCGTGCTGCCGCCATCCTCTGCTCAGGGGCACTGACAGCTTTGGCCAGGCCCAGGACAAAGTCGTCTCAACGGGCCCTTCCAGCCCCATAGATGCAATGTAATGAGGAACCAATTCTGGCCCCCCTCTCTCCCTGGGCCCCGGGACAACTGTCCCCTTTGTCCCCCCCTTGTTGACACCCCTGCCTTTGCTAGTAGCAAATCTCCCATCCTACCAAGCAGCATGTGGGGCACGTCTTTACCCATCTCACCCGCCCACATCTTAGATGTCATTACAGTTATATTAGAAGGAGTGGGTGGGAGTGCACAAGAGCCACTGAAGCGAGTGCAGGGGACACATCCCTGATACTCTCTACCAGGGCCGGTGACAACTTTGTCTGGGCCTGGGACAAATTAACCTGATAGAGCCCCCCTGCCCAATAGAAGCAAAGTAATGAGGAACCAATTCTGGGGCTCATCTCTCCCTGGGCCCGGCACAAGTATCCCGTTTGTCCCCCCGTGTCGGCACCCCGGCTCTCTACGTATCCTAGGGGAGAGACTGTTGAGAGTCAGCGCTTGAGGAAATGTACACCATTTTTAATCAAGGCTTCCACGGGGAACACTGCGGCTAATAGGCTTTAAATTTCATGCTAATTGCCATTTACACAGCTTGACTTGTCATGATCTTACCCAACACCACAACCGTGCGTGTGTGCGTGTGCGTGTGCGTGTGCGTGTGCGTGTGCGTGTGCGTGTGCGTGTGCGTGTGTGTGTGTGGCCCTTTGAAAGCAGTATAGAAAGGGCAGTGATGCTATACAGCATGTAAATGAAAGCCACATTATGAGACATGCAACCATCTCTTCTCTCCACATGGTGAAAACAAGTTTACCTACAGCAGGTCAAAATTGAAGTCCTTTTGAAACCTTTTGCAATTGAAAGCTGAGATGCACAGTTGGAGGAAAATGTAAGTACAAAGTTCTTACATTTCAGTTACAGTCCTTACATGGATCATAAAACATGACCTGATCGTCCTGAAAATCACAAGAAGTAACACACAGTATCTGCTTTAACTAATACCACCTAAACATTTACATGTTATCATATTTTCTTACTGGCTCCACTTAAATATTCTCAAGAGATTGAGGAATAACTAAGTGGGCTACACCCTTGACTAAGGATTAGAAAGTTCAGACGCACAAGACAATTCAACAATTTGAATAATTTCAAAGCCAATCTCTCAGGTGTTCCTTACAGCTGCCTCTTTTGCACTGCCCGTTTTCTACCCAGTACTTTTTTTTCCATTTCGATTAGTCAGGTACGGCACAACACAGCATGACACAGTTCAAATACCAGCCCTCGTTTTTTTGGCCGGCTCAACTGAGCTGAGTGGGTCTTTCACTGCCTACTACCCAGAATCCCGTGCGTCAGCTTGTCCTCACCGGTGAATTAAAAAATTATTATGGCGACCACCACATCACCTCTGTTGGAATGCTCTTTAGTTTGACATTTTATTACTTTGAAATTACAATTGAAAGAAGTGAACATTATAGTCTCCAAGCATGATGTCGCTGAAACTATTTATAGCCTACTTCGATAGATGGGTTATCTGTTGGCCTTGCGTTAAGTCCACTATCCTACGTAAAGTAATACTATGTGACAACGCCAAAAATGTAACTGCAACCATACTCCGAGTATGGTTTTCGAGCTGTGCCGCTTTCTGTCATGCCGCACTCTGTCATGCCGTACCTGACTAATCGAAACAGAAAAAACAGCGTCTGAGTCCCTTGTCGAGTTGTACCGGGTAGAAAATGGGCAGTGGAAAAAAGCATCTTCTTAACATGCTGCTTGCATACTCTAAAATATTACTCTACAGCTATATTTCCCTAAGTGTGTGCATACAGTGTGTGCAATAATTTTTATGAGAATTTTCAACTACCCCTTACAACCACACTGAACTACCCATCCCCAAACTGATTACCCCCCACCAATGCCCACACACTCATCTTGGAGACTACCATGAACAGTGTGCAACTCACCCTCATTCCCATTTCCATGTATTTATTCAGTGCAATGAATTCATCAGGAGTCACATGTGCATTTAATACGCACTGTATGCTCCAGCAGAGTGCAGAGGAAATTAAATGACTTTTGCTACTGCTGGTGGCACGAGCCACAGTACATTCCTAACAC
>NC_085876.1:16536513-16544013 GCF_034702125.1 Engraulis encrasicolus | reverse complement strand
TGTGTGTGTGTGTGTGCGTGTGCGTGTGCGTGTGCGTGTGCGTGTGCGTGCGCGTGCGCGTGCGCGTGTCTGTGTGTTTTGGACGTAGACCCAAAAGTCATTAGTGAAAACAAAAAACAAGGAAATTTGCTTTTCTGTTCCAAGACCTCTGTAGGAGACAGCTCCCCAAAGGTAAAGGAATGCAAGGGTACTGCTAGTAAGTGTGGTCACAACCCCAACCATTTCACATTATTAAGTTCAAATATCCATGCACAGCTTCTAGGTGCTGGTAAAGTCAAGAGTGTTCAATATTCCAAAAGAGAGAATTTGACCGCTCACTTATTTGACTTTTTTGCTCGTTTATTCAGAGCGAACAACACGTTTGGCCTCTGTGCGTCATCAGGTTCGCTCCTGTGCAGTAAAATTCTGTCTTTTGAAGCACATCACATTCTTTCTTGTTAAGATCTGGGCCCACAGAATCGTCCTCATGCAAGCCCAACCCCCCTTTTTAATACTCCGAGAGGGACGGCACGCCAGTATCAACTCAGGGCTTCTTTAATCATTTATGGATTGTTATGGGACAGAAACAGAACAAGGCCGACAGGCGGACAACAGATGCGTCCCTCTACCTTTTTCCCCCCCAAAACGCCCCGCTGGCCTCCTCCTAACCTGTCAACGCCCACCCCCCTCTTATGATGTGCTTTTTGTTTATTGGTCATAGCCTATTGCCCATGGAAACTCCAAATAATGTGGCAGGCAGCAAAATGACGAGACAAGGCTTTATATTTTGCAGTTTAGGCTATAATAAGGCCATCATGCTTGGATTTGGAAAAGAAGCATCTAATTTCAAATTTCACATAGATCAAGTGGCTACATTACAAATTAGGCCTACCAGATATTATTAGTAGGTTATTTATCAACCTTTAGTAGGCTATCACGCCATTTCAGCATCATGTGCATGTGGGAAAGAAACTAAACATTGCCAAATAGCCTAATAAATAAATAAAACCGTGTGGGTGAATCATGCGCTTATGGGTTCACCCTTTGGGTGAATTGTGCTCTTAATTTTCAATGCCAGCTTTTCACCGTCAAGGCACAACGCAGTGCAAGGGAAAGCATCTGTGGGGTCCTCGCGCCCGCCAGCAGAAAACGAATCTCCCTTGCAATATGTCCGAGAACATCAGTAACACAGCGTATGTGAAATGCAAATGGCCCATCTGTCTACTTGTAGTTCGAGAACACTGACTACTCACTCACTGAAACGTAGTGGCAGAATGTTTGCAAACTCACGTTTAGAGGAAGAGCTGTAGCGCTGCTGGTCGCCTGTCAACTTATTACGGTTCCATGTCGTGGAGCGTTATGCAATGCCCCTCTATCCGAGCACAAACATCTGTGTGAAATACTGCCTGCCGACTTCTAAATCGTTCATTTCCATTCTGATGAACCAAAATAGCTGAGCACAACGCGACACTATCAGCCGAAGTGTATCACAAGACCGTGAACATTAAGTGACACTCACAGTGGTGTTGGTGTGCTGTGGAGAAGGAACGAAGTTGCCTACCACTGTCCAAACGCAAAACAATGCCGAAAATTGAATGCCCCCCTCAGTTGTCTCACAATGCAATCAGCTTAGCCTTGCCGGTTTGGTAACATATCGTATACATTTTGACACGCATTCGCTCCAGGCCAAAATGCCTCTCTGCCTCCGCCTTGTGGACAGAGGAAGGAACAATTGAAGGAATGCGTTTCAGACAAGGAATGCGTTTCAGACAAGGAATGCGTTTCAGACGGACGGACAGACAGACCCTCTTATAGAGATGCTGGGACGCATCTAAAAAGGCTCATGTTTGGACAGAGTCCAATGCCAGATGGCTTTGGCCTTCAGGTAAGCAGAAGGGCATTAGTGACTTTGTAGGCTTTGGGGTCAAAGGCTTGGGCTTATTTGAACAGCCATTGGGTGCAACGGTGTATGTTAGCATACACGAGAAACGGTGTGTCCTTTTAGCTTTGCTGAATGCCAAAACAGGCACGCCATGTTCTGGACCGTGTCTAAAGGCTTTTATTGCCCGAGCTGGTAGCACAGCTAGAAAAGAATTGCAGCAGTAGAGGCGGTGATGACCAGCATATGGACTCAATACGGCCTGATTGCTGGACTTGTTTTTAATTGCAGCAGCATCATCTGTGCAATCTATACATACTGTATCACATAATAAGGACAATAGGACGGTGATTATCCTTGTGAAAGAGATTTTGAATGGCAATTTCCTTCACTGTTTTTGTCTCTGAGATCCTTCCTCACTAATCCCCCGCTTCCCCCCACCCCCACCCCTTCACACAGCTCCCCACACTAGGCCTCTTTTACACAGTGCCATCACTCCCTGTCTCCCAACACCTTCTCTATCAGTGAGCTTGCCCCAATGCTCTGCACAATTACAGGCAGAGTGTTAACACAGCGGAGGGACTGTCCATGGTCCTGAAGTGAAGTCAACCGTTACTCAGATAGCAGTGGAGCTGTCCAAGGTGCTGAAGCCAGTCAAAGTCAGATAGGACTAGTAAAGAGATCACACACCATTTCTAAAATACTGTCATCACTGAACAAGCCCTCCACAACACACACCTCTACATCAACAAGCTCTTCACAACACACCAGGTCCTCCAACAACACACCAAACAGGCTTTCCACAACACACACTCACACCCACTAACGTCTCTACAGCTCTACACACTCACACTTCCCTATCCTCCTGTCTGTGTGAGATTCCTCTAACATCGTAAACACACCGTAAACAGACAGCAATCTATCCAGAACAAACCCTCCCCCTCCCGGGCCGCCTAAACATACAGTTCTACATACTGTCGATCCCTACCCTCCGTAAGCATTTTAAATGGCACCGCACTACCCTGTGCTCCTGCTTGTGTCTGTGAGATCACCCTCACACCATCACTAAAACACCTTGAGCACTGAGCGAGCCCTCCACAAGGGAACAGGTCGTTTTGTCTAATGTATTTTTCCGAGGGGACCATTCGGATAAAACTTGGGACCATTCATTTAAGGCATGGGGCATTTCATCGAGGACATTCCGTCTACCACAAAGACCTATGAAGCATCCTTAAATTTGAACTAAACATCCTTAGGTTTGAACTAAACGTCCCTTCAGGCTGCCTATTTTGTTGAATAGTTTTTGTTGGGAATCGTCCATCAATCCCTTCAAGCCTTCAGGCTGCCTATTTTGTTTTAGTTTTTGTTGATTTAGAAATGTAAATCAGCTGTTTTTAACGGTCATTTTAACTATTTTTGTTGACTTACGTAAATCAGCTGTTTTTAACGCTCATTTGTTGAATAGTTTTTGTTGGAAATCGTCCTTCAACCCCTTCAAACCTTGTGTCTCCACAACACATCCCCACTAAGTTCTCCACAGCTCTCCACACTCGCCCTTCCCTGTCTTCCTGTCTTTGTGAGATTCCCCTAACATTGTAAACACACTGTAAGCAGACAGCAGTCTATCCACAACACCCCCCCACCCCTGCATATTGCTACCCACACTAGGCCTCTTTTAAACAGTGCCATCACTCCCTGTACTGTCTCCCAACCCCTTCTCTCTGTCTGTCAGTGAGCTCCCCCTAATGCTCTGTGCAATTACAGGCAGAGTGTTAACCCAGCAGGGGAACTGTCCAGGGTCCTGAAGTGAAGTCAACCATACTCAGATAGCATGAGAACTGTCCAAGGTGCTGAAGTCGTACCCAGATAGGAGTAGTAAAGACATCACCCATCATTTCTAAAACACTGTGACCACTGAACAAGCCCTCCACAACACACCAAGCAAGCCCTCCACAAAACACCAAGCAAGCACTTCACAACACACACCACTACCATCAACAAGCTCTCCACAACACACCAAGTCCTCCAACAACACACCAAACAAGCCTTCCACAACACACACACACACACACACACACACACACACACACACACACACACACACACACACACACACACACACACACACACACACACACACACACACACACACAAACACACACACACACACACACTAGCCCTTCCCTATCCTCCTGTCTTTGGGAGATTCCCCTAACATTGTAAACACACCGTAAGCAGACAGCAAGATATCCACAAACACACCCTCCCCCTCCCCTTCACACAGCTCCCCACACTAGGCCTCTTTTAAACAGTGTCATCACTCCCTGTCTCCCAACACTTCCTCTGTCTATCTGTGAGCTTGCCCCAATGCTCTGCACAATTACAGGCAGAGTGTTAACCCAGCAAGGGAACTGTCCATGGTCCTGAAGTCAGCCTTACTCAGATAGGACTAGTTCTGACAGATGACATAGTCAACTTGTATCCTTTCCCACTCACTCTCTCTCTTTCTCTCTCTCTCTCTCTCTCTCTCTCTCTCTCTCTCTCTCTCTCTCTCTCTCTCTCTCTCTGTGTGTGAGTGTGTGAGTGCGTGCGTGCGTGTGTGCGTGTGTATTTTATCTGTGATATAGCTCGATTTCTCAGCATCTGCAGGTCATGTTGGCTTACTGTAGTCAACCGCTGCTGCTGATGTTATTTTTTTATGATGTATTTGTTTTTAGCCATCATGCTGGTACTCCTCTGGGTACTATCTGCCACTGATGCCCTCCACACATTCAGCTTGTGGCCACTATTGATTCCAGGCTGTCTTGAAAAGGGCTGACTATCAGTTTAAGTGATGCTTTAGCACTTTTTCACAAAAAGGAAAAATGAGATGAGAAAGAAAGTGCCTGGGGTGATGCTGGGTTAAACTGCATCAGCTTTCACAGGCTCTCATGGGCTATATCAGCACTGCGATGTGCTGTGATGTCAATTCAGTAAAGTGCTTGGGTCAAAATCTACTCAAGCTACAAGATACTTTCAAATGACTACTCTTTTACAATACCTGAATGTTACTTTCCACCTCATGTAAACCCTGCATCCAAACCCTGCACTGAAGGACACTCTCTGAACTGCATTTGAGATGACAGCCCTTCAGGTAATGATGACGAGCAGCCCATTTCTGGCACATTTAGGCCGACGGAGAACGTTGCCTGTTACCGCACCTAATCGCGAATCGTTCACGCTGCATATCTTAATGTTTGCAAACCGGAAAGTTCGTTTGCGGTGCGAACTGAAAAAATGACAACGTGGACGTCAGCAAGTTCATCTGGGTAACACAGAGTCACGAGAGGAAAAGTTTGAACCGGGTTGAACACGGGTGGTTCGCAGGTAAGCACTTCAGTGCCGAACATAACTGGTGCACGGTGTAACTGGTGTAACGACACCGGCACAGTTCTGAGAGTTGTGCCAGAGCTGCACTGCACTAGCCTTGCACGCCATCTTACGTACTTCCGCCAAGAGACTTGGCTCCGTACTACGTCTGGCAACTGTTTTCTGTGGAGCGATGTTGAGCAGTAGGATTTGGCCGGCCAACCCTCCATAGAAAACAGCCAATAAGCGAAGAGACAGGTTGTTGGGGGGAAAAGGGGGAGGGCGCTTATGACGATGACGTGAAACGCCTGTTCTATGTTGTTATTGAGTAACTGTCGGCGATCGGGTGAGAGCTGTCCAATCATTTCAAACCAGAACTGAGTGCAAACTTCCCGCTTCCAGCAATCGTGTCAGATCAAACAACCTCCAGATTATGAATATGAAATGAAATGGTAGTATTATGAGATGGTCAGGACCAGACTAGTACTGCACTACCTGGAGTGCCTCTATTCTCAAGTTGCATTTATCTTCCTCATACCTTTCTGTCACGTCATCTTTCACTAAAGACCCCCACCCAACCTTGACTCTTCTGTCTTCTTTCTCTCCTTATCTCTCTGCTTGTGATTCCTCCTTCCCGTCTCTCTTCATCCTTCTCTTTCAGCCATTCTCTCATTTGTACCCTCATTTACTCTTCTCTCACTATCTCCTCCGTCTCACTCCCCCTCTCTCCCTCTTGATGCTGTGTCATGCATGTTCCGCTAGCTTTCTCCATTTGTTGCTCACGCTCCGACACTTCCATTAAGATGGTGTCATGATTACAACCCGCCTAACCACTGATTTGGTTACAAGAGATTTACAGCATGTAGTCTTTCATTGACTACTTTTCTTCCCTCCTCCCCTGCATATTCTGTCTTATTAAGAAAACATGAACTCAAGTGCACTGCACTTACTTAGAGACACAGACACATGTACACACATACACACACACACCGCTTAAGATCCCAGAGAGGGATTAAATGAGAAAGTCAGAAGTGTGAGGTTAGAAAGCTTTCAATTAAAACTCCATTGATTAACATTAAAACCATGAAGGTCAGAAGGCTATTTATATATTTCTGTAAAACACAAGGGATGTTAAAGACTGCCCACAGGCTTTGCTATGCTAACCCAATTATTACACTTCCCTTATAAGGTCTATAATTAGCATAGATTTTTGTGTGAGTCCGCACAAAATCCTTTTAAAAAAAATGTATTCCATAGCAGGACTATGTTGCCAAGGATTTTTTGAGTAAAAAAGATGTGCAGACTACTTGGCATTATTCATGATATTGTAGCGGCGTGCGGTAGCCACTTCAAAAAGGATGTCGGGAGGCAGAAGATACAGTTTTCGGTCTTGTTTATTCCTGCCCTCTTACACTCTAAAACGGGCAAAAGGAGGTGTCCCCAAAATAAAACAAACACTAACTTTGCTAATCTAAAAATACTCGTACCCACACTCGCACACGTCTACACTCAAATTAGTTTCTCTCAGCTCTGATTAACCGTTACGAATGTAATCGATCCCTTATCAATGACCCCGCCCCTTATCCATCCTATTTAATTCCTTAATTATTCCCGCCCGGACACCTCCCCCCAATCAAAACCCATCCCAAAACTGATCCTAATCAAAACCCATCCCAAAACTGATTGGCACACACAAAATTCTAGAAGACACACAAGGGAGTGGGGAACAACATTCACGCGCACAGATACACACACATTGACTATTCACACATACAGATGGACAGAGAGGGAATCCTATGGGGAAACACACACACACAGTCCACTCAAGGGGCTCGGCGCTACAATATTTATCAGACTTAAGTGTTAGCATTAGTAAAGTGTATGCTAAGGCTGATCCTGTACTTGCTATGGATAATGCCCTTACGGAGTCTACATCTAATAATAATAATAATAATAATAATAATAATAATAATTATTATTATTATTATTATAATTATAATAATAATAATAACAATAAAAATAATAATAATGATAATGATAATGATAATAATAATAATAACAACAATAATAATAATAATAATAATAATAATAATAATAATGATAATAATAATAATAATAATAATAATAATATAAAGCTGGTCCTATAACTGTGGATAATGTCCTCACTGTGTCTGCTTCTGCATTATATAATAATAATAGCCTATGGACATTGGGACATGGAGATTTGGTTTTTTAACTGATTTGTTCCCTAAATTTCAAAGGTCCATTACCTTTTGAACACTGAAATTCAGAAC
>NC_085876.1:16521513-16531513 GCF_034702125.1 Engraulis encrasicolus | reverse complement strand
TATGTGTGTGTGTGTGTGTGCGTGTGTGCGTGCATGTGTGCGTATGTGCGTGCGTGCGTGCGTGCGTGTGTGTGTGTGTGTGTGCATGCGTGCCTGTGTACAGAATGAGCAGAAGGATCTATGCAGTGGGAGCCGGAAGGCTGAGTTGCTCATTATGTCTGACGGAGCGTCCTGTGTTTCCGTATGCTCTCCAATCTCCCACTGCCATCACCTGCCACACAACATTAGCCTCTCTACTACACTGTAAGAAGTTTACCCGCTGCCTCGGAAAAGCTATGCTATGAATATGCTTCGTTAATGTGTAGGCTGAATACTGCCATGCTATGATATATTGTTATTTTCTTTAAAGGGACAATGTGCAGGCAATGGTCAAAAAAGGTACTGCAACTATGCTGCCCATTGAAACTGGGCTGCCTATTGCCAAATTTGATCTTTATATGAAAGTTTACTAAGTAATAAACAAATATTTCCTAGTATGATCCAAGTAGAGTCATTTTTGCAGCTAAAAATGGCTATTTTTGGAAATTCAAAATGGCGGCCCATGGAGAAGATCCCCATTTTCATGTATGAAAAGTGCAATTTTTCCAGTAACAATGAATACTTAGAATTTGATGGTGGTGGTAAGTATTCATGAAAAGGTAACATTAGTGAATGGGCAGCATGAATTTTGGAAATAAACAACTAAATATCTCACACAGTGTCCCTTTAAGAGTGGTGATGTTGGGGTGGGAATGGGAAAGATTCAGAGTGTATTGTATGTGTGAAAGTGTTGTCTTGTTGCCTGGTTAACACCAGACCTAATCACAAGTGAGATTAGGTCTGGCGAGTCACTATTCTAAATTCCGTAGGGGGGTGTGGTTTACGATTGTCGGCGGCCAATCATGTCAGTTGTGCCCTGTGACGTGGTTAGAGTGACGAGGAAGACGAGGAAAGAAGAAGATGACAGCACAACAGATGGTATCCAAGGAGACGACGCTATCATTTCCCCCCCAACGAAAAATGAAAACCAAAAACAACATGATTAGGCCTACACAATGGCACCAAACGATTTCTGCCGTTTATGTAAAATAAATCTGAGAGAAGCTGGACCCAATGCCTTTAGACATTCTTCCGACATATTTAAAAAAACAACGAGCATATCGGAAAGGTTAGCGTTGTTAGGTGTGCTTGTCCTCCCTGATGTCACACAGTCAGCCAGATGCTGTCAGCGTTGCTCGTTGGTCCTTACAAGACTTGAAAAAGACTTGCCAATATTCAGACAATGGGAGCAGGACTTCCGAGACAGCGGCACTTCCAAACGGCAACGTGAGTCCACGCCTACAAAGACTCTGAGGGATTTTAAGAAGACCTGTCCAAATCCACCGAGTCCACAGGCTAGATTGTCGGGGGGAACAACCGAGGTGTCCGGTGCCAGCTTGACCGCTCAAACAATAACACAGGTATTGCTTTATCTGTCTTTTTGTATTAAACACTATGCATGCTAAGTAACTAAATGTCGGCGAGTAGGCTATACGCGTGCAATACCTAAGCTGCCTAGCTAGCAGGTCTGACTTAGGTTGCCATTTGCAAAATGTTTGGCCTGGAACATGCTATTTTGTTATTATTTTGCTATTTCGTTCTTGACAATAGATCATTGATGAGACACTACAATAGTAATATGTACAACTTGTTGGATTCATGGACAGGACAACTTGTCTTTATTCCGGACACAACACATATTGATACAGTATAATCGTACGAGAAGCTACCTCTGTAGCAGGTCTGACTTTGGTTGCCATTTGAGAAATTGTAGTGGCCTACTAATGTAATAGTGAACATGCTTTTTGTTATTTCTCTTCGTTCTTGACAATAGAACATTTATGAGACACATTGCAATAGTAATGTGTACAACTTGTGGGATTCACGGACGGGACAACTTATCTTTGTTCCGGACACAACACACACATCTGCTTGATACAGACAGTGGAGCTAACTGATTGCAAGTGTCAAAACATCCTATGGCAAGCGCATATGATTCATAGTAACACTACAACAGTAACACAGTTGCGCACATTACGCCTGGCCTACACAACAGGTTCCGGACACAACACACACATCTGCTTGATACAGACAGTGGAGCTATAATATGAATAGAATAGAATATGGTAAGGATAACATTTACAACTGATAAATTTGAAACTTTAATAGTTGGTAACCCCCATGAATGCAAACCTTGGCCTTAGCGTGGCTGCAATGGGTATATTGACATGAAGTGTTTGCTTTCTTTCAGGTAACAATCAAATATCCTTCACAAACAGTGACAAGGGTTTGCGATCCTGAAGAAGATCCCATCGTGAAATTCATAGCACTGAAGAAATGGAAAGAGGCTGGCAAGTACATCATGAAACACAAACACCTGCAGGATGAGGTCAAAGATGGGGTCAAGAGGCTGCTTCTTCAAGAATGTGACATGCTGTGCGCACCCAAGAACGATTTCATGTTGTGGAAGTGTTCACCGGCCGACCTGAAGTCATTCTCGTTCCACCATCTTATAGATGACCTCCATCGCCTTGCCCCCTTTTTGCTTTCAATTTTCACCTGCATCAGCAATGGAAACAACTTTGCAGGCTGCTCTGCTGCAGCCATTGCTTTAAGAGGCAGAAAGCCCCAAATGGCAGCGTTCTCATATTGGATAAACACCATTCTCCAGTATGGTGGAGCCAAGAAGTCTGTCTTTAATCGACTCAGCCAGTTATCCATTACCACGTGTCACCGAACAGCAACTGTAAAACAACATCAATTGGCGCATGGCTGTGGGGCAGACTTCTTAGAATTTCAACGTGGCATGCAAACAGGTGAGTAACAAAAGTATCCCACATGACACAGTTATTCTTAAATTATTATTATTTAAGTAAATATGTTAAGAACAGATAAATAATGTATTCATCCCAATAGACTAAAATGTTGATGTGGACTGTAAGTACGTTGGTCTAATTTTCTTTTCCATAAATGTGTAACACAGACAAAAACTCTCCAGCTCCCATATGTGAGGACAGCCATGAGACCTGCCCGTCACCATATTCCATTATTATGGATAATCTGGATTTTTTCATCCACACGCGGAACCAATCCATCAGCCGCAGCAACCAGAGCATACACTGGATAAACCACATTGCAGTGAAAGACCGGATATCTACAGACATCTCCAACATCAAACCAACAGTTAACATTGAGCAATACAACCTCTGTCTATCACTGCCATCGAGGAGCACACAGGTTTTCCTGCGCCGTGAATTAACTGTCCTTGCCACTAGAATGCTAGCCAAGCATATGCCAGTGTTTGAAAGCTTTCAAGACACCGTTGTGCACCATATTCCTCATGAATACTCCAGTGAAATGTCAACGCTTACAGGGACTTCGTGATCAAGGACACGACTGCCTTGTTCCTGGCTGCTGTGATGGAACATCTTGGTCTCCAACACGTCACAGGTAAACTATTTATTAACTAGAGATGCAATCAGACAGTGCAGACCTCCATCAATCACTGAATGACTTGTCCTTTTTGTTTTTCCAACCACTCCACGAAATGTTATCACAATCTGTTCAGAACTTTTGTGACTTACCCTGTTGACAAAAAGACAGACAGACAGACAAACCAATGTGACGGAAAACATAACCTCCTTGGCGGAGGTAATAATAACAAATAAGGCTGAATATTATGTCATACAAAGTGTCACCTGTGATGTGATTTTATTGCTACCGCCTCAGTCTCTGATTTAATACCAAAGCTGTCTAAATACATGTCTGCAGTGGGTTGTCATACTCCCTCCAGTAACTGTCTCTCTTTTTTTTTTTGTCCTATTTCAGACTGCCCAGAGTCCCTCATACCACAACACATCAAGGAGGCCTCTCCAGAAGACAGAAGGACCTGGCTGGACTACCTGGTTGTTGAGGTCGTGGACAAATATGTCTTGCTCCCTGACATCGAAGAGGTTGCAGAGGCTGCCAGTAAAGAACTGTCTGCTACATCCATTCAGAAGAATGAATTCCCATGTCGGATGGAGGGTTGCTCGAGAATGTTCACATACCCCAAAAGTCGACAATCCCACGAGCTAAAGATGCACAACCTGACCATGCCAACAGATGCTACGCCAACCAGCCACACAGACATTGACCACCGGTTTGAACACAGCACTGCCAGACTGGGTTTTGGCTTCATTCTGCTGGACTTCTTGGATGCAGTGAAGGAAGGGGACGGCGAAAGACTGATGCGTCTGTACAGAATTGCCCTGTTATTTTACAAGGCATATGGACACACCAACTATGCGTACAGCACATTTCTACTTACTGTGCAATTGAATGCCACCTTCTCTCCACAAGTTGCACACAGTGTAAAGTGGAACAGGTTTTGGAACAACAGAGGAGGCATGGGCAGGAACATACCACTCGATCTGCATCTGGAACACCTCAATGGGTTCCTGAAGTCATTCCTGAAGGGACTGGGACCTAACTTGAACGAGGTGTCAGCTGCAAGGATCAGCAGATCCATTGGTGTGTACAAACAGATGATGGAGAACACCGATTCGGAGCTGGGCATATCTAGGCCAAGTGGTTCCCACCACATTGATATGACGAATGACATTCTCACCTTGGTGGAGACCATGCAAGAGACAAACCCCTTCAAAGAAACGCCAGGTCGAGCATATGCTGCCTTCCCTGGCTTCCGCAGGCAGATTTTGACAAAGCTTTGTCACAAAGCACTTTGGAAGTGGATGAGAGACAAAGTGAATGATTGGCGGGGTGCCCCATTGTAGACATTGGCAACGTGCCAGCGTTTGTAACTTTGTAACTGATTTTTTTTTTCCCTGATGAAAATTTGAATTACTGGTCACCTTCTTGCACTGCCATCTGTTGTCTGTATACTTGCACCAGCATTCTATCACTTGTGTACTTCAAGTTTGCATAGTCCTTGTAGCATTGTAGTGTTTTATTATTTATATCATTTTATAAATGTATAGTATTACTGTTACGTTATGTATAGAGAGCCCTACAGTAAAATTCCATTGACAATAAAATGTCTTCTTTTTTTCTCCCCCATAACAATTTGTAACAAATAACACATTTAAAAAAAAAAGGGAATTGTTTTGTGTTTAATGAAATTAAGGGACACAACCACATGTTTGAAAGTTCTTGACATTTATTTACATTGGTACATGGTGATGATTTTTGCAGTTATTTACAATTGTGCTGTAATTTTCAAGGGCTCAATTTCCTACAGCGGTTAATCACAACGAAACACATTTTCAATTTCTATATATTCACATTTTTGCAGTTATTTACAATTGTGCTGAAATTTTAAAAGGCTCAGTTTCTTAGAGTTCCATCATGAACAGACCTGACTCGATGGTGCCAACTGAGCCTTTGGGGTCATCGAGATCACCATCATCATCATCATCAAAGTACCCAGTGAAGTGTAGATCTGGTGGTGTATATTTTTCTTCAGGCAACACTGGGAACTCACACAAATCAAAATCTAGAAAGACCTCATGAACAATTTCTAAGATTTTCTGGCCATGTACAGTGTCGAACACCGGTAGGCTGTTCATGACATAGGCCAAATCAAAAATGATAGGAAGGCATTCCAGAACTGAATCGATCAGAACATTGCTAAATCCTGTGCAGAATGCAACATTTGTGTACAAGTGCTCATCAGCTGGGATCAGACTGATCCTGTACTTGTGCAAAAGCTCGCTAACCTCTCCCTGCTGTTGCAGTGTGACTTCTCTGCGTTTTATTGGTGGTGGAATTTGTTTTGCCATTTCAAAGCTTGGTTGTGGAACAGAGCAACCGTCTGAACTGCAATTGCACACAGTGTGGCAGTAGGTGCAGCAGGAATGTGCAGGCTCAACGCTACAGACCTCTTTCTCGAATCGGGAATACAGTGCTTTCCTAAAACACCCTTTAAGGCTTTCCTCTAGGACTGCCTTCACTTCCTTGTCTGTGTTTGCTAACTGTTTGTTGCTGTACAAAATTGCATTTGCAGGAGAGCCATCTCTGCCAGCTCTTCCGATCTGCTGAAGAGTGGCCTCTGGGTCATCTGGTAGCCCATACATGATTACATGTGACACATTGGGGAAGTTCAGGCCAACTCCTAGGGCTGTAGTTGCCACAGTGACCCTGCAGGTGCCTTCTCCACTAAATGAGGATAGTACCCTGCTTTTGTTTTCGGGCAGAGTATAACTGTGGTACATCCCAATTAAAAGGTTTTCACCTACTTTTTCACCCACCCAAGCACTATCCCCAAGTTCAGCCTTGAGGTAGAGATACACTCTGGTCACAGTGTTGATCGTCCTGCAGTATATGATCACCGGTGACATCTCCAGCCCTCTGTGTTTCAGGTTGTTGATAAGCCAGTCAAAGCAGTCCAGGGAATCCGTTTTAAGTCTTCTCACAGAAAGCCTGATGTTGGGCCGGTTGGGGCTAGCAATGATGTTGCTGCAGTTCTGGAAATGTAGTTGTTTCCTCACAACTTCCCTTGACTCCAGATCAGCAGATGCAGTCAATGCCAGTACTGGTGTTTCTAAAACAAAAATAAACACAATGACTCAAAGAATAACTACATGGAAGTCATTTGGAGTAGGCCTAGTCATAGCACTGCATTGGCCTACCATTTTATCTGAACACGTAAGCTTAACATGACATAGCCTACACATAGGCTGCATTATGTTGGTAGCCTACTTTGGAAATAACTATATCAGAATGAGAAAATGACATATTGTTGCAAATTATTTTCTTTTTTTTGTCACGTCAGACTATGAGGTGGTTGATGTAATAAAAGCAAAGCAACCTATGGTTTCCCATCCCCCACTTAAAACAGCAATATGCACATGCCATAACCTACCTGGTTTGACGATTGCACGAAGTTCCCCCAACCTCGCAAAGCTTGCCCTAAAGGGCGTCCGTCCTTTCGCAGCCTTCCCCCTGTTTATAAAAACACACGTAAAGCGTGGGCATGTGTAATTTATTTGTCATGTAGAAAATTGCTCAACCTTTATGCGTTTATTAACGTAGGTTTTCAAAACTTATTGAAGTTGAACACCCCCAGCTGAAATACCACCTAAGTTTAATAGGTAGCCTACTGTAAAAACCTACAAGCTGCAGGGCGCTATCACAACCAGTAGACACCTGAATCGGCACAATACATAACGTAATATGAGCAAACATTTACCATTTATAGATCAGGTGCACTTCGTCCACGACGATGCCAACCAGGTTGGCCCAGTAAACACTGGTAGATAGCATATCTTGCCACTTCGGACTTAGCCAAGCCTCGGGACTGCCAAAGAGAAGCTGGTACCGGCAGCTCTTGATGGTTCTTTCCAGCTCCGGACCGAGCTGTGCAGCAGATATCCCGAGAGATGTTGCCTCCTTAACCTGGTCATCCATCAAAGCAGTCAGTGGGGATACTACTGCTACCACTGGTCTTGGGCTGAACCCCATCTGTTGAGCGACTAAAGGGGCCAGCTGATAGATTAAACTTTTCCCGAAACCGGTCGGAAGAAGGGCTAATGCGTCTGTCCTCATATCAACAAAATATTGCAAGGCCAAGCGCTGTTCTGCCTTTAAAACAAAGCTACGACCCAAACTGTCCAACACAGTACCAACAGCTTCGTCAAAACTTTTGTTAAGCGTCGCCATGATTTTTGATCAGCTGGTGGTGGTAACCAGGCAATCCCAAACAAACTAGATACAAGCGTCCGTTGGTTGAAAAGCATGCGTCACTGTCTTTAAACCCCGCCCCGCTCTCTGATTGGACAGAGAAATGTACCACGAACTTGTACATTATGCGTCATCCTCGCCATACTGTCTTTCAGATCGAAACGATTGTGTAGAACGTAAGGCAGTATGGGTGTTCCCAGGCTAGGTGTCTTGTTCAGTGTTCTGTAATTGTACTGTACTGTTTGTCCTGGGGACCCACTCGAAAACGAGATGTCTTATCTCAAGGGGCTATCCCCCTAAGCAAATCAATTGAAATTGAAATTGATTTCCAAGTTAATTTAAATCCTTATTGTAAGTTGTGTGAAGCTTTGTGTTCAAACAACACACACAAAAGATGTAAATTAACTTGGAATTCTGAGGCAGCCTGTAAACTTTCAAGTGAATCAATTAATTAATGCTCCTTTACTCACTCATACCCATACATACTCAAAATGTGAGATGATATTAGAAATAGAAATAGAAAAACAAATGAAGTTCTACATGTAGGACCAAAATAGAATTTGTATGTAGGCTAATGATATTTAAATATAATAAAAGAGAAACATAAAGGTCCTTCACACACAGTAGGCCTATGTCATGCAAACCCAAAAAATGAACCAGGCAGATATACACTCACCTCACATTCTCTCTTGCTCAACTTCTCTTCTTTTTCATTCCTCTCTACTCTCCTCCTAATTCCCTCAATGTATCCCTCTCTCTTCTTTCTCTCTTTCACTTGTTCCTATCATCTCTCTCTCTCCCTCATATTACTCTCACATTCCCTCTCTTACCCCTTACCTTCCCCCTCTCTCCATCCCTGCCCTCTCTCTTTTCCTCACCCACATATTCACTCGTTCTTCCCATCTTCCCACCTCTCTTTCTCTCTCTCTCTCTCTGCAGTGTCCTACTATCGACATTATGTACCACGCAGTCTCATCAGTGGTATCATGGGCCATTACAGGGATCACAGGGAGCTATGAGCCAGATAATACGCCCTCACCACACACATTAATCACACAACTGACATCCAGCTGCCCCACATACCGCCTGACGGAAAATACAGACTCAAAATATGACTCTGGTGCCACACGGGCAATGACAAAGTCACCCATGTGTGTGAGGACCCCCATATTGACAGATGTGCTCAGGGGTGAAAGCAGTTGAAATGTCTGAATGCATTGAATACATCAAACGTGACTTGAGCGATTCCAGCGACTTTGAAGAGACAAAAGCAATTTGGGCGACTAGAGGCGATTTGAGCGACTTGAGTGACAGTTTGTAGTTGGACTCAAGCAAATATTATGCGAATGAGCTATGATGCGGTTCAGCGACAGCCACCACAGCCAATGGGAATGTTGGAATGCTTGCATTCTACTTTTAATGGACATACTCTGTCACTTCTATCACTCTTGCTACACAGTCCAGTGATTCTCTGTTGCTAAATCTTGTCACTGCTGGTGTGTTCACCCAGTAATCGGTGCTACCAATCCTATTTTCACCCCTGGATATGTCAAGTTCAAGTTCAAAAGTTATTGCCATGTCGACATATGGCATAATTGACAAGCACACAACAGCAAGGTACATACAGTACATGAAGGGTTTATTTGTAAAACGATGTATCTCCATTTTGTAGAATGTTGGGAAATTGACATTTTTGTATTGGGCATTCCATTGAATTGCATTACAAAATGCATTTTATATAGGTTAAAAAAGTATGTTCTCAAAATATTTGAATGGTAAGAATTCACACATAGGTAATAGGACCTCTGAACAGTCATTTCCAATAATAAAATGCAAAAGTCAAAAAATGGAGATACACCGTTTTGCAAATAAACCCTTCAAATATAAATATGGATAGACATAACAATAGACAGAAAGGGTCCAAGCAGTCATTGGACAGCAGTTAAATTACAGATAACCCTGGTAAAGGTAATTAGTAACATGTTTTTCCAGCAGCATTTTATTTGAAGGTGAGATTAACATGACCCTGTCAAAAAAATAATATTGACACTCCATTGATGTTTATGACATGTACCTGTCTTCCCCAGGGCCCAGGCACTCTGTTATCACACACACACATACACACACGCACACGCACACGCACACGCACACACACACACACACACACACACAACACAGAAGCTCAGAAAGCGTACAGAGTACAAATTTTAGCAAATTGACACAATTATATTTCAAGCGCAACCAAGCAATTATCTCACCACAGCTGTCCAAAGTCTTGTTGAGACAAGCATTGTTAAAAAAA
>NC_085876.1:16504013-16516513 GCF_034702125.1 Engraulis encrasicolus | reverse complement strand
ATTGAAACGACAGTCAGCGCGAGCGCGACCGAGTTGAGCTCCTGGCTCTCTCCTCCTCCCTCCATCATTATGGAATTGTGCCGTCTGTTAACTCCCAGAATGGACGCGCACCCCCGTCATTCTCATTGGCAACTCCGATGCATAGAAGTTAAAAACTGAAAGCATGCATCCATGCGCGTGGCTTCTTAAATGCACGCAGTTCCCGGACAGGTCCATTTCTTAATTTCGTCAGCTTCCTCCCACCATATTCCAAACGGACACCGCATAGGCGTTAGCAGGCATGACGGCGAAATCGGCAAAAACAGATGAAATCCAGACAATAATGACTTAACTTGAAGATGACCTGTTGACCATTTGTAGGCTAATTAAGATTTAAAGAATACCAAACTAACAACAAATTTGATTAGGCTACCTTGCACCAGTTGCATTAGCCTTCAAACATGTGTCAACGTTCGTGGTGATGTTTTATTCTTCGACACTGCAGACAGTAGACTTTTTTTAAATTTTTTTTTTATTTATTTTTTACCGCGGATGAGGTGCGTACCAAAACATATTTGCTGGTGCGCATATGAGTAACGGCCTAGAAAAGTTATGTGCACCCCTGACCATAAGACATCCCTAGTGTGTCCCTGCACAGTGTTGCCAGATTGGGCGGATGGCTGTCTGCGGGTAAAAATGGCATTCAGAAGAAAAAAAATGCCAAATTTTTTGCCATAGAAATCAATAGAATTGGGTGGGATTTAATGCTTCCAGGCGGGTTTTGAGCATTTTTTGGGCTGGAAATTCTCAGCCACATCTGGCAACCCTGTCCCTGCATGTTTGGTGAATTAAAAGAATATCTCATCACCGCCTGCTTAATGAGTGAGTTGGACTGCTGTATGTTTGGATTGGAGCACGTCTGGTGTTGGATGCACTGCAGCAGGAGATGGTGCTGTCATCTGCCTCCTTTGTGAGTGTGAAGGTTTTTTGTGTCCATGCATGGTGGGGTGAACACGCACACACGCACACGCACACGCACACGCACACGCACGTATGTAGAGAGATCTAGGGAGGAACTGGCTTGAAATGAAGAATCCTCTTCATTATTGGTTACGTCTTATATTATTGATTTTCTCTGCGGCCTGATACAGTCACGTTCATGCAGAAAGAGATACACAGCACTAGATTACTGGCCTGTGTGTGTGTGTGTGCGTGCGCGTGCGTGTGCGTGCGTGCGTGCATGTGTGTGTGTGATGGAGGGTGGGGGGGGGCAAGAGCGACAGAAATAGAGGAACAGGGTGTATGTAGAAAAAGAGGGATAGGGTGAAAATAGAAATAAGAGAAAGATGAGAGGAGATAAAGCAAAACAGAGGGAGGGGATTATGACAGAAAATAGGAGGCCAGAAATACATGATGAGATACTCTAGCTAGAGGAAGAGGAGAGGGGGAAAGAGAGAGAGGAAGAGGAGAGGGGGATGAGATAGAGGTAGATGAGAGGGGGATGAGAGAGAGGACGAGGAGAGGGGGATGAGAAAGAGGAAGATGAGAGAGGGATGAGATCGCTAGAGGAATAGAGGCTAGAGGGGGATGAGAGAGGCAGAGGATAGGGGGAAAGAGGAAGAGGAGAGGGAGATGAGATAGCAAGATGAAGGGATAGCCAAAAAAGTGGGAAAGGAATGAGCAAAACAGAGAAAAAGAGAAAAGGAGCGGGAGAGAGAAAACAAAATGTGACTTGAAGCAGCAGAGGAGGAATAAGAAAAAGGACCTGCGTGAAATATAAAGAAAAAAAACTGAAGAAAAAGATCAGAAAGAGAGTTATGTATTAGAGGAAGACAGTTTAAAGCTCGGAGAAGAGAGAGAGAGAGAGATAGAGAGAGAAATGTGCAAATGACAAAAGTTAAAGGACAGATAAAAATGGGAGTTTGGGAGGAGTACGGGGTTGAGATGAATGAAGAGAGATGAGTTTTGTGGTGAGAAATTGTGTTAAAATAGGGCTAGGTAAGAGCAGAAGGTAGAGGAAGTGTACACAAGAAAGAGAGAGAGAGAGAGAGAGAGAGAGAGAGAGAGAGGAGAAAGAGAGAGAGAGATGGGAGGCAGGGAAAACACATCGAGATATAAAGATAGATGAAAGAGTGGTAAAGAGAGGTGGGAGAGAGATAGAGATGATCATAAAGAGCGATGATGTAATAGCAGAATGTAAAGAGAGACAGAGCGACAGAAACAGATAGGGATGAGAGAGATGAAGAGAGAGAGAGATGAGAGATAAATAAAGAGACATATACAGGGGAAGGTGCAGGGAGAGGAGGAGCGACAGAAACAGATAGGGATGAGAGAGATGAAGAGAGAGATGAGAGATAAATGAAGAGAGATATACAGAGGAAGGTGAGAGGAGGAGAGAGAGAGAGGAAGAGAGAGGAGAGAGGGGGTGAGAGATAAATAAAAAAAGAGATGTACACAGGATAAGGAGAGAGAGAGAACGGTGTGGGAGAGGAGGAGAGAGAGAGAGGAAGAGGAGAAGAGAGGTAAGCGGGGGGTTAAGAGATGAGAGAGAGAGAGATGAGGAGAGAGGAGGGGGGGATGAGAGATAAATAAAGAGATGTACATAGGAGGAGAGAGAGAGATAGAAAGGTGTGAGAGAGGAGTAGAGAGAGAAAGAGGAGAGAGAGGTGAGAGCAGGGGGTAAAGTGGGGCCTGTGAAGCATGGCAGCTCTGTCACAATACGGAGTCATTATCCTCTTGCCTTAGGGCCCACACCACCACACACACCATCATGATTGGTTTCTCTCTCTCTCTCTCTCTCTCTCTCTCTCTCTCTCTCTCTCTCTCTCTCTCTCTGTGTGTGTGTGTGAGAGAGAGAGAGAGAGAGAGAGAGAGAGAGAGAGAGAGAGAGAGAGAGAGAGAGAGAGCAAAGGTGTTGTGTGTGTGAGCGTGTAAATTTGTGTGTGTGTGTGTGTGTGTGTGTGTGCGTGTGTGAATGTGTGCGTGCGTGCGTGCGTGTATGTGTAATGTGTGTCTGCAAAGGAAACTGTGCGTAGCCCTCGGGAGTTGTATTGGGAGGAGGAAGTGAAAGATTCCACCAACGACAACAAATCCATCATTTCCACTTTTGTGTGTATGTGCAGAACAATCAATAATAGGTGGGCCCTCACAAATAAAACTGTCTCCAAGGAGCACACACACACACACACATATATATATATATGCAATAAGGGTACAGAACTCGTCGCTGTGGCAGTACCCTCAAGGGGAGTACCATTGTGGCGCTTGGGTGGTACCTCAAAAAAAGAGGTGACAGATGCACATTGGTCAACATTACAAGAAACTGAACGCACCTCTATTTTTGGGTACCAATCAAGCGATACAATGGTACTCCCCTTGAAGGTACTGCCACTAGCAGGGCTCTGCCCTACTGGTGATGCAACGCCTTTGGCTCAGCTACACACAGTAGGGCCAGGAGCTTGCTCAATCCCGCTACAGCGGGAACTCCACCCACTTTGTCTGGAACCAATCAATTGAGCATTTCCAATCGTCCTGGGTAGAAGCAAGTTCAAGGCAGTGACGTGGTTTCAGCAGAGACGTTCTATTGGGCTAAGAAATTATTTGTTTAAACTTTGGCACATCCCTCAACCAGTAGCAAGACGAGGGAGGCGGGTTAACCAGGGCATGGAAACAAAGTTCTTCCTGTATGGAAATGCGAATCGTTATAGTCCTGGTCAGACCAGAATCGCGGTAGTGATCTGAAGTCTATGAAAATCAGGCAATACTGCCACAGCGACAAGCTCTGTACCTTTATTTCTGACAGTGATGCGTGCGTGCGTGTGTGCTTGGTTCTCAAAATCTACGGTTCGGTTCATATCACAGTATCAAGGACAGTATTTCGTTTCTTCACAGTTCTTATTTTTTGGGTTTTTTTTTATTAATAATGCACCGTGCACTGGGAATAATAAACTATATTTACATAGTTATAATGTAACGATGCGCAAGTTGAATTTGACCTTATGCATGTGTCTGAGAGGCACCTCTTGTGCTAACCTGCACTTAAACTGTCATCAGCAGGCCATGGCGTGACCAACCAGTAGGATACTCGTTTGTCATGCGGTCAACCCAGGTTCGAGTCCTTTGCCGAGCCCGCCCCATCTCTCTCCCCATTCGCTTCCTGTCCACCTCTCAAACTGTCCTGTCATCAATTAAGTTGTAAAAAAGACAAAAAAAAATCTTTAAAAAAAAAAAAACTGTCATCAGGTGATGCACGCTGTCCGAGTGTTCCAAATGCCGGTAACACATTCTATGAAGCCCATATCAATAGCATATGAGCGCATTTATAACAACTTATAATATGCATCACAATTATTCGTAATGCATTATGACAGTTATAATATGATATAACTGCCTGTCACTGCCTGTAGTTTATAACCATTCAAATGCACTCAAAACCACCTAAGATTTATACTGCATTATATGCTAGATTTATAGTTATTCATGACTGTTGATATACTCTTTTATGAAGCGTTATGACTGTAGTCATAATGCACTATGATTATGATGCACATGTAATAAATATGCTCATAATCCGCTATAGCTACTATGGGCTTCATAGAAAGTGTTACCCAAATAGCTTCTTTCTGTTGTTTGATAGAATCGAACTTATGAATATCCTTCTTCTGTTTTTTTTGTGTAGACTTAAGCCCTATTCCGACGGGACTAGTTTAATGGGAGGACCTGGGATAAAGTAATAATAACCGGGAAATGTAGTCCCGTCCGAATGCGCCAAGTCAGTAAAGATAGCGGAGTATGTCAGGTAAAACTTCACCGCGAGTTTTACCTCCTGTAAACGGTCCGGAGGAATTACCCTGGGTAATACTAATCCCGTCCGAATGCAACCCTATGTAAAGATGTCGGGTTAAGTGCATGAAACGCCTTTCTTTGTACAGGTAGATGTCATCCTGCTATGCTCTTGGCATGCCGCACCTCCTCCGGTGCCTATATTGCTAGCTGCAGGGTCATCAGCTGGGGACCACCTATCTTAGATGTTTCGCCCCTTATCCCAGAACATCTCCTGGTGGCGGGGCAGTGAACAGGGACGTCTCCCTGCCACCCCCTGCAGCTAGCATCCCTATGTTGTGCCTGCTCCCCACGCAACATCCCTCCGTCTCAGCCAGAGCCAGAAACTTGCTTGCTCTGCCTCCTCTGAAAGCCCCCTGGTTGCTCTCTGCAGACTGCTGCCACGCAGGCCTAGGTCTCTCAGCAGCCGTGTCGTAGAGTCCGCCACAAACCCTCCTGCTCCTACCTCCACAGGGTATAATCTTGCGCTCCACCCTACTTCCCTGCACTCTGCCAGTAGATCTGCATACTTCGCCCTCTTCCGCTCATGGGCAGCCAGCAACCCCTCCTCCCAAGGCACAGTCAGCTTGACCAGCAGCGCCTTTTTCTCCACTGTGGTACACAAGACCATGTCGGGGCGCAGGGTGGTACTGCAGATCTCTTTGGGGAAATGGAGTTGTTTACCCACGTCCACGCCCAGCCTCCACTCTGCACCTTGATTGAGGAGCTTAGGTGGTGGTCTCCTTCCTGTTACAGCTGGCAGTTCCCCCTGCCTGAGGAATTGGATGTCTTGTTGGGATCCGCCTGACTCTCCTCTGTTCGCCTCGCTCCTTGCTGTTTCGACTATCTCGGCCAGCTTGCGGAGGATCTGGTCGTGACGCCATCTCAATCTCCCTTGCGTTAGGGCAGTCTTGCATCCTGATAAGACATGTTGCTGTGAGGCGTTGCTGGTACCGCATAGATCGCAAGCTTGTTCTGTTCCCAGCCATTGGTGTAGGTTGCGAGGGCAGGGTAGGGTGTCGTAGGTTGCTCGGATGAGGAAACTGAGGCGGGCCTGTCGAGTTTTCCACAGTTCCGCCCAGCTGACAGTTCTTGTTGTCATCCCCTCCCATGTTGTCCAGCGGGCCTGCTGGCCCTGAGTGATGGCTTTGACCCTAATCTCCTCCTGTTCCATCCTGGCCATCTCAGTAGCCATCAGGTCCTTTCTCTCCTTCTTACTTGCTCTGGACCACAGGCAGGGTGGATCCCTCCATCCAAGTCCTGCCCTCCCAAGCTGGACCATGCCCACCACTTCCTGGTGTTGAAGTCTGCTTGCTGCTCTCTGCACATCCTCCTCCGCCTTCCACTTCCTCCCTGTCTTAATCCGTGCACCTTGATCTTTCACAGCTATGTCAGAGGACTCCCTCAACTCCATGACAAGCCTGACCTTCTCCTGCCTATACCCAAGGGTAATGGACTTGAGGGGCAGTTGGAGTGCATTCCATCCATACAGGCATGTATATCCAATATATATATCCAATCTCTCTGGGCTTGCAAACATTAGAACCTTGCAGTAAACTTTTAGTTTTGTTTCAGGGAGTTGTTCCAAGCTGTGGGCGCTGTCAAAATCAGGCGGCATTGTCAAAAGCTCTCTCCAAATGAAAGGACACACATGCAGACGCATTAGAATGGATTTTGATGGGTTAGTAAACCAACAGGCAATTATTAGAATTGTTCCACGGGACCAAAACCCTCCATGGATGCGCAATAATGTGCTCAAAAATGAATAATATATTGTGGAGTTGGCACGCGTGTGACAACAAGGGCAGTCACAGGTGCGTGATGAGTAACCCCTCCTACTTTTTGTTCATTTACTGAGATAATTCAATCCAGTCCGAATCTGCCTTTTCTTTTACCGACGTCCTGAGATAAAAATCACATTACCCCATGTCCATACATAAAGCTACTCCCGTCGGAATAGTGCTTTATGTGACAATAATGTGATTTTAATTGTATCATCCTCGGTGGTCTCAAATGCTTGTGTTTTAATAGATAGTTTTTGGGGACTGTGTGGACTGTATTGCTGTGATTTGCATGTTATGATTTGGTGTGCGTGTGAACGGTATGGTTTCAGTTGTTGGTGAATATTGTGCCATCCCTAGTGCGTATGCATTTGATTGCGTTTGTGTGTGTAATTAATCTTTAAAAAATGTACAGATAACAGGCAGTGTACCTGGAGCTATTGGCCATCTCTTCCCTTCTGCCTGCCTCCAGGCCTGTGTGTATGTGTGTGAGTGTATGTGTGTATGTGTGTATGTGTGTGTGTGTGTGCGCGCGTGCGTGCGTGCATGTGTGTGCGTGTATGTATGTGTTTGTGTGTGTATGTGCTGGTTTTCTGGGATGTTCCCAGAATGACCCTGCCATGAGTCTAATTCTCTGTGTGTCGTTTATGAGAAATGTCATCCACCGCAAAAGTCTTGAGATGGAAAAACCTGCTGTAATAATATGGCTGCCTAAACCAGATAACACACACGCACACACGCCCACACACACACACACCAAGGAGATAAAGTGGCTGCAAATTGAATGAGCCGCCAGGCAAAGACTGAAAGGGTATGTGTAGCCGCTGTGTGTGTGTGTGTGTGTGTGTGTGTGTGTGTGTGTGTGTGTGTGTGTGTGTGTGTGTGTGTGTGTGTGTGTGTGTGTGTGTGTGTGTGTGTGCGAGTGCGTGCATGCGCCCGTGAGTGTCTTGGGAAGGGGGGATGCACACACACACACACACACATCCCTTCTCATATCACCCCCCTCCTCAAATTAAGTATAAGTGTCAGTGAGAATGAATTGGGAGGAGATGGTGATGTGTAAAATTAATTGATTTCTGCGGGTCTCTTCCATGCATGAACACATGTGAGAGTGAGAGTGTGCAGTGTGTCAGGGCTTAAAAGTAGAGGAAGATTTAGGCCTCTGGTGGTGTGTGGACAGCATAAGAGGATAAGGAGAGAGAGCGAGAGAGAGTGTCGTGGATTTTTGCTGGTTCACTGACCGCCTGGGGCAGCAAAAGCGCCCGCTGAAGTTCTGACCTCAAGCAAACGGATCCACACAAAAACACACAATGTACTCAGAAGTTAGTCGTTGTTGAGAGAATATATTACTTACAATTGCAAATAATAACAGAATGCCAAACACACATAGTAACACCAAGTCATGATAAAAGAGAAAAGTTTGCAGCCAAAAGGCCAACAGACTACCTTGTACCAACGAGCAGAGTGCTGATCAGCCCTGAGAAGATGCCTTCGGAGTGCTCAAGACAATCGTCCAACAGCTTCTGCCTCACTGGGGCCAGGGGCTCCGCTTTTATGGAAACAGAGCCCCTTGGCCCCTCCTGTTTGATTTATGACGTAATCGAAAGTTTACAATCGTGGTTTTCTATGCTACCCATGCCATTAAAAAATAATGACACGTCAGCAATGCAATGGTGTTATTAAAATCCCTTGGCCAACGCTCCATTTCCTGGCCCTGTGTATGTCTGTTCGCCTCTGCTCCTCTCAAGTTCCCCTTTTCCATTGGAGCGTTACCCCCCGCACCCTCCTGCTCTCCACAGAAAGCAGAGCTAGTGGCTTAAAACAAAAGAACTTAGCGGGAACTTCCTCGTTACCTGCAGACCACCCTTGTGACTCTCCCTAGGCAAGCATACCGGTAACTTACTCCTAAGGTAAGCACAATTGACGCCTGAGAAGAGTGCTTGGTGTGCATTTTCACACAGGCCCACACGCTCAGCAGGCCCACACGCTCAGCCTCTCACTTGCCTGTGTACATACGTGTTCAGGCCTGTGACATGCAACACTGTGCTGACATGCAGTACAGTACTGGTTGACCTCTCTATGGTATTAAGCTTTTCTTCCCTGTGTGACACAAACAACTTATTATGTTTTTATTCTGTTGCATCACCGAAAATTACCACAAGAGCGAGAGAGAGAGAGAGAGAGAGAGAGAGAGAGAGAGAGAGAGAGAGAGAGAGAGAGAGAGAGAGAGAGAGAGAGAGACCATCCTAGAAATGTCAACCACCACAGGACCCACTCCGAACAACATTGACGCCAAATTCCTGCTGTTTGCAGATGATCTAGTCCTTCTCTCACCAACAGCAAATGGACTCCAAATGCAGCTTGGGCTCCTCCAAAATTTCTGCCAGACCTGGGCCCTGGCAGTGAACAACAACAAAACCAAAATAATGATATTTCAGAAAGGTTCCAAATACCATGGAAGACAAAATACATTTACTTTAGGACCACAAACAATTGAACATGTCACAGACGACACATACTTAGGCCTCAGAATCAATTACAATGGATGTTTCAATAAGGCAGTGAATGAACTGAAAGACAAGGCACGCAGGGCTCTATATGCCATAAAAAGACAAGTACCCTTTGAAATTCCAATCCAAATTTGGCTCAAAATATTCTCATCGGTGATAGAACCAATAGCCTTATATGGCAGTGAAGTGTGGGGTCCACTCACAAATCAGGAATTTGATAAATGGGAAAAGCATCCAATTGAGAACCTGCATGTGGAATTCTGCAAAACCATCCTAAAAGTCCACCGACACACAACAAATAATGCATGCAGGGCAGAACTAGGCCGATACCCTCTTATTATCAACATTCAGAAAAGATCAATTAAATTCTGGAAGCACCTCAAATTAAGTGACCCACACTCTTTATGTCACAAAGCCTTGCAAAACCAAGAGCTGAGCAAAATCACCACCCCACATAACAACCAGGTCCACTGCTATCCCTTCCCACTAACACCTCCACACTCTACAGGCCTACAAGACCAGATCCAAATTACACAACATACTCCACTAAACCAAATTTTCTTATACTTGAAAAATAACTATTATCAATATTGGCAATTGAAAACCAAAACACAAAGCAAGATGCAATGCTATCTGTCCCTAAACAGAGAGTATGCACTTGCAAACTATCTAACTGAAATCAAAGACCCTATCTTCAAAAAAATATTGACGAAATACAGACTCAGTGAACACCGCCTGGCCATTGAAACCGGCCGACATAAAAAAGACTGGCTCCCCAGAGAAGAACGTTTTTGCAGACAATGCACTGACAATATTGTTGAAACCGAGCTTCACTTCCTAACCGAATGCAACAAATTAAAAAATATCCGTGAAATGTTCTTCCAAAAATTCGAGCAGAAATACCCAAATTTCACTTCCCTCCCAACCCAGAACAAACTCCCATTTATCATGGGTGAACAAGAACTGAGTTGTTTCTTGTCAGCCCAATACATTTTCACATGCCACCAGCAGAGGGACAATGAGTGATATACCTACATACTGTATATTATATGTATTCTTTAAATACCTTATGTTTATGTGCTGGAATACTCACTGAAACACACTCAAAGACTGTGGATGGACATACGCGTGCACCCACGCATGCACACACAAACACACACAAACACACACAAACAAACTGAGACATGCGTGCACACACACACACTCTACATACACACACAGACACACACACACACACACACACACACACACACACACACACACACACACACACACACACACACACACACACACACACACACACACACACACACACACACACACACACACACACACAAACACAAACACAAACACGCACACACACACACACACACAACGAACACACGCACACACACACACACGGTATAATTTTATTATGTCTTACTGTTCCTCTTATTGTTGTCCTATATATGTTATGTACCATGCTTTGGCAATACAAAGTTTCTTTTGTCATGCCAATAAAGCACTTTTGAATTGAATTGAATTGAATTGAATTGAGAGAGAGAGAGATAGAGATAGAGAGAGAGAGAGATAATGGGAGGTAGAGAGAGAGTATGTGCGTGCATGAGTGTGTGTGTTTAACAGGATAGTCCATAAGGTAGCAACAGCGGTGTCTCTCCTCTTGCAGTCACTCACTCACTGCCTTGGCATCCGTCCCCCTCAGGAGTGCCAGATACATCCAGACCTCTCCCTCAGGAGTACAGATACCTCCAGCCCTCTACAGTCCTAACTCCATCCTTCTCCCTCAGGAGTGCCAGTCTACAGTGCTAACTCCATCCCTCTCCCTTGGGTGTGCCAGCCGACAGTGCATCCTCCATCCCTCTCCTCTCTCCTCTCCCAGATAACTTCACCCCTCTCCTCTCTCCACTGCCAGTCTTCAGTGCCTCTTCTCTCTCCTCTCCCAGATACCTCCATCCTTCTCCCTCAGGAGTGCCAGTCTACAGTGCTACCTCCATCCATCTCTTCTCTCCTCTGCCAGTCTACAGTGCCAACTCCAGCCCTCTCCTCTCTCCTCTTTGTCCGCCTGACAGCTTTGAACACCCAGAGAGAGAGAGAGAGAGAGAGAGAGAGAGAGAGAGAGAGAGAGAGAGAGAGAGAGAGAGAGAGAGAGAGAGAGAGAGAGAGCATGAATGTGTGAGTGTGTGTGTGTGTGTGTGTGCGTGCGTGCGTGCGTGCGTGCGTGAGATAGTCATACTGTAATAGCACAAAGATGCGTGCAGGGTCTGTATGGTGGTGTGTGTGTGTGTGGGGGGGGGGGGCACATGCTTAGTGTTGACAAAATGATGGGGGTGGGCTACGTAAGAAGTGTCCGGTGGGGTGAGGGGTGGTTGTGGGTTGGCATAGTGTTGCCTCGAGCTACACTGGTGAGCCACATCACAGCCCGTGACATTTGGGAGGTCACCTGAGAGCCAGAGATAAGTACTGAAGAAAGCAAAGGAGGCTGGGAAATGACTGAAATGACTCACATTTTTATCACCAAGTCACCAAGTTCACCAGCCTTTGCTTTTGCCTTTGTCTGGCACTGAAATGACTGAACTGACTTTTTCCTACCAAGTCACCAGGTCTTCGCGTCTTTGCTAAACTCTCTGCCATTGTAGGACTTTACAGAACAGAAAATGGAGGGTGGACATGCCAGGCATCCCAGGAAATTGTAGCCTGCGTTAGTTCTGCCAGGAAGACTCAAGTCACGTGTGCATCTTGCGGAGCTAATCAGCGGCCACCATTTCCTTTATAGTGACGTGTCTAACTCCCCTTTCTTGCGGGCCTAGGTACGGCCGGTCCGAAATCTCCTCCTACATCCCCACCACCACCAGTTGGTTCCAGTCTACCTGTCTGTGGGGTTAAAGGTCCAGTTCCTGCTGCACGGCTACGGCAGGCTCAACTGGATCCACTGGCGTAAGACCCGGGCGGATGATTGGACCTGCGCCAAAGACTGTTTACCTTCTGCCAAATCCATTGACAAATATGTTAATAAATCGTTTAAAACGAATTCCTCTCTCTGAGTCTTAATGGCTGAACCATAGATATGACAGGCTTGGGGGTGACCTGCATGGGTAACACTTTAGAATAGTGGATGCAAAAAAGCATTATAGAGACTTAATAAATAATTAACTATTGATGAACAAAACATTAACAAACGTTTGTAAATGACTAGGAAATGTAAAGAAATGCTTGTAAATGACTAGGAAATGCTATGTTAATATTTTACATTTATCAAACATTTACAAGTTGCTTGTAAATGAATAAAATACTCTGTTATAAGGTGTGTAAAATCTTGCAGATATCATTTGTAGATATTTTATTAAGCATTAATAAAGCTTAGTTAATAATAAAAACATGTGTTAATGTTTTATTCATCATTAGTTAATTA